>NW_021637586.1:0-35737 GCF_004799145.2 Neltuma alba | reverse complement strand
TAAAAGGTGTTGATAGCTCTACTTTTTACACGCTATGAGAACAACCGGGCTCATGTTAGGTTCTATCATACAAATTCATTCTAGTTAATTTAACGTCTGATAAAGAAAAGTGATGTGAATGAAACTTTGATCTAAAAGGAAGTTTCAGTGAAGGCATTGTAATTTGAGTAGGAATAAAAGTGTGCACCAGATGTATAATTGTAATTTATACTAGGTTATCTTCCTCTCTGCATGATAACATACGTACAATATGTTGAAATCTAAGATGTACTTTATTTGGCTAAAGTCAATGTTTTTATTGGGACAAAATTGTGGCAGCCTGTGAAAAATGGTCCATCTACATCTGCGAGGCCCAGAATCTCAGAAAATGTGTCGAAAGCAGAGAAACCAATAGGAAGCTCAAACCCGGGTCGTGTATTTGGGCATAACACTGGCACTTCAAGCAGCTGGATTCCTTCGCTACGCAGAATTTCTTCGGCCAAAAAATAGGTAGAGATAAATATTTGCTTATACATAAAATGTAACTTTGAACTCTTCTCCGACTATTACTAATAACTTGGATTGTTAATTTGATCAGATATGGGTTTTGAAGGAGTCACTTGAGGGGGCTTTGTTAGTGTCTCAAATGTCAGGACACTCACATTGCCAAAGGAATGGGACTGTTATGACGAGCAGGATGCCTAAAGATCGTCGTCTTCCCTGAGCATCGTATTATCATGCTAAAGACATCGGATGGTAACTAGGAGCATACATGATGCTGCGTGGGGTATATGGCAGAAGGCAGATGCCCCCATTTCAGATTCCAAAGAGGGAAATTGACGACGATGAATCTATTTGCAGAACAAGCTATGTCGGTGGATGTTTATCCGCTTGCGTCCTGCGGGAGGGGGAAAACGCGGGAAAGGATGTTTTTCTCAATGAGGGGTGAGGGAAGTCAAGATCTTTGATTCTGCGTTCGGTGTCAATTCATTTTTTATATCATCATCTCACTTGAGTCAGATTCAAGCGTTGTTTGGCTCAATAAGGATATCTCGAGTGTTTTTTGTATGCACTCGGCTCATGAACACGATTTTTTCCCTACTAAAGATCAACTTGATTTGTTTATATCTAAAATAATACTATAACAATAAGGTTCCTTTCTCGTGTCATGGTTCACTGCATGCTTTTCCTTAATTCGTGTTTAAATGTACGGAATTGGATTTTTCTATGGACGTGGAAGGGTCAGTATATCAGTAAACATCTTCAAGGGACAAGTATTTATCTGACAATCCAAATTATCAAAACATTAGCAGATCATAAGAAGGGAGCTTATATAAAACGAGCAATATTGTTGCCCATTGATAGACTGAACACAATGTCCAAACGGCTTTTATGGTTTTTATCCAACATGAAAAGCCTAATGCCCAGGGAGGGGATGGCACGGTCCAAACAATGTAAATTTCTACAATTTTAAGGAGGCTCCATTGAAAACTGTCGAGCAAATTTTATGATCCAGTCTGCACAAATATTGACTTTTCTGTGCACGTGCATGAAATTTATAATAATGTAGTCCAAAACAAGTTGGAGGAGTTCTTGTCGTATGCTTAATGAGAGGAGGGGAAAAAAGTAACTCATGCGGGGAAACAGTAAAACCAATGATGGCATGGTAAATTTGCAACAGATGCCCATTAACGGGAAAGAGTTGTTGAGCATCCTGTTGGAAATCCATAGAACTTGTATCTAGAACCAAATGGAGCCTCCTAAAACTGTTAAACTCACCAGTTTGTGTATGATGTTAATGCACTGAACCAAGGAGGGTTGGGCGGAATTAAAGAAAAGAAACAGTGTGTAATAATGGGACCCCGGATTTTACTTTAGAAAGTGATAATGGCGACAAAGACGAATGCAAGTAATGATGCACTCCGCTGCCATAAAACAGGTCTTTATCTCCTTTATGTATAAAGCATATAAGAGTGGAAATTAAAAGCAACAACTTAAGGTGGAGACGAATAAATGACCTTTAAACCGGGTCCTTCCCTTCCCCACAAAAGATTCTATGACATCGTTTTCATTTTTTCTTCAAAATATTAAACTTGGAAATAGTGTCGCATTTCCTTGTTAAATATCTCACTGTTGCTCCTTGTCATCGTCTTGATCTTGCTTTCTTACTTCGCTAGAGATTTTGTACTCTTCCTCCCCCAACTCCTGACTGACTGAGGCCTGGGACCAATTACTACTCTAGACAAGTAAGTGGTTGCTTCATAGCATGTTCGGTAAAATGAAGTTAATCCAGACTTCTATTGTCTATTGTATTCTTTCTTTCTCTGGCGCTAAAGCAGCTGTGGAAGTATATACTTTGAAAAGTGTTGACCAAATAGAAATAAATGTTTCCATGACCAAACCTCAGTTTGGTGTAACGCGGCAGTTAACTCGGTTTCTGTTATTGTTTTTGGTGTCAGTGAGCTCGAGCAACTCTAAGTGCTCTGTCAAGGGGCTGGAGAAGATAGATGAGAATAGTCCTACTGAGTGGTCAGCAATGTCTTGTGCCCCTCCTGACACTCCAACTGAATCCATGGAGTTTCTGGCCAGATCATGGAGCATCTCAGCCATGGAGCTCTCCAAGGCACTGAACAATACCAATATCCTGACTTCTACTGGTGTCCAGATGCCAGTTTCCTGCCCTGCTGCTACCAAGGTCTCCACCGTTTCAAAAGATTCTGTAAGAATATGAACCACTTTGAAAATTTTAACCAGACTACTCAGAACTACTTTTTGAGCTGCCAATGCAGGCAATCGCAAAACTCGCATAAGTTATCTTAGTTTTTCTCAAAATAGATCATATGTCACACACACACACAAAGGGAAAAAAGAGGAAAAGCAAAGCACTTCTGACAAGCTCAAGCCTAAGAAGCGTATAAACAAGGGGGTGATAAGGAAGGATGTTACTATATCCTATCTCTCTCTCTCTCTCTTTTTTTTTTTTTCTTTTGGTGATCGTGATATTCTTATATATGAACAGGCATCTAATTCTTTTTGTCTGTCCTGTTATTGTGATGTTTATTTACAGCTAACTAATGGGTGTAGCCCTCCAATTTCACCAAGAGGCAGTGAGGAAATGAAGGTATACTTTGCTACTTTCTCCCTGTGGACTGATAATCTTGATATATGGGAACTGGGTGTGTATTAAACATGCCAATGTTGTTGTTCGGCAGCCAATACCTTGAAGATGCAGTTCTCAGTATGATTTGTCCCTTTAAGGTTACTGCATAGAGAAACTTTAACTATTTTGAATTAGAGTGCTTTCTTAAAAACTACTTTTTGTCATCAACTAAGCCAACTACACTTTTGATTATTACCAACATTCCCATGGGAATTCAGAAAAGTCAACTTGCTTAATCCACAACCTTAGGATATTTCAACATCAGGTTTAATGCAAGTGAAGATGTTTCACTTTACTCTTGTTCATACTGAGCACCCTTCTGGTTTAAACCCTAACGGCAGTTATATTTCTTGCATGCAAACCAATAACCTTGCCATCCATTATATGCAGGAGTTATTTTTACTTCATCAGACACTCAATCCAGAGTTCCTTTCCGGTCAACACTTAATTCGAAATGGGGTATCTCTTCTTCAGCCTGGTGATTACCATTATGATTTATACTCAAATACCAGCTCAATATTACTCAGTATTTCTTCTTGTTTTTTTTTTTTCTTGGTGAAAATTTTTGCTAAGCAGCTCTACAAGAGTTTATTAAAAGGGAAGACCATGGGTAGGTGGAAGAAAGATCAAAAGGAGAGGAAAAAGCAGGAAATAAGGACACATAATGCTCAATTGCACGCGGCAGTATCTGTGGCAGGCGTTGCTGCTGCAGTAGCTGCAGTTGCAGCTTCAACAGCATCACCTGAAATGCCATATACCAACCAAAAGGATCCTCCAAAGACTTCTGCTGCTATAGCATCTGCGGCAGCTTTAGTAGCTTCTCACTGTATTGAAATTGCAGAAGATATGGGAGCTGATCATGATCAAATCTTAACGGCGGTTAACTCTGCAATTAATGCTAAGACCAATGGAGACATAATGACTTTAACAGCCGGAGCAGCTACAGGTAGATTGCTAAATCTGCATTAATGACCGAATCAATGTGGACCAACAGAACATGGCAACTCAGTAAGGAAAAAATAAATGAAATTTACTTAATCAAGTGTTAACGTATGGTAAAAAAGGTGGCTAAGGCTCACAGTCTTTGGATTTCTTTTGCCAGAGATTTGAAAATTGCCAACACATAAAAGAGAATTTGTGATGAATTAATCATTGTTGACAGCCTTGCGAGGAGCTGCTACTCTAAAAGCTAGGCTGCAAAAGGGGATTGGAAGCTCAACATTTCCTTTAGTGGAGGAAATGTGTGAAGAAGGTAAAGAAGCGAACATCTTAACAGCACTAGACTGTGTCTTCAGAGGAGGAGAACTTCTCAAACGCACAAGAAAAGGTATGTTTATTAACTTCTTTGCTATAACAACCTCAATAAAATTAAAAATAAGAGAATCCAGATCTATAGAAAAGGCTCTAATTCTAATTTGAGTTTCTTTGCTAATTAATTGTAACAGGGGATCTTCACTGGAAGCGAGTGTCCTTCATTGTGAATTCAAATATGCAGGTAATTGGTGAAAATACTCGTATGTTCATTAACAAATTAGGGGCATAAATTCCAAAACTCTATGTTAGATAGAGGAACATAGCTGTACATGAAGTTTTGATAGTCCCTCTGTAGGTCGGAGAGCAGAATGATAAGTTTCTTGTTGCTGCGACTTTGTATTCCAACCAATTTTGTGTTTGGACAACTTTAATCAATGAAAAATGGTAACAGGTTGTAGCCAAATTGAAAAGCAAGCATATGGGAGGAACGTTCAAGAAAAAGAAGAAATGTAAGCAAATTTTGCACCTTCTGCTTACTTGTTGTCTTCTTACCACTCCGTGTCAACAATGGTTAAGATATGGACCTAATGTGGCAGATATAGTCACTGGAGTGTGCAGTGATATACCAGCTTGGCCTGAAAGGGAAAGGGAAGACAGCATTGAGAAGAGGGCTTATTTCGGAATAAAAACAGCAGACAGGATAATAGAATTTGAATGTGCAAGTAAACATGACAAACAGATATGGATTGAGGGGATCAAGCATGTGCTGAATTGCCGTGCCAGACTAACATAGTCCATACATGGTTAAAATTGGGGTTGCAGTAAATATGGTTTTTGATTTTGTTCTATTTTTCTCCTTCTGAATGGCTTCAAGTCATGAAGTGAATGTCTTTAACTTATTGAGCAGTCAATTGGTTGGCAAGGCATAACTTTTCACCATCTCCATTGCAACAATTTAAGGCATGCTTGTTTTAACGGTAGGAACCCTAAAAATCACATTTGTTGCTTCTGTGAAAACCATGTTTTTGGCAACTCCCACTACGAAAACAAACATTTAAAAGCCATTAGACTTTCACGGATTCCACAGAAAAAGCACAAATATTTAGCAAGTCCAACTGTATATTAATCTGAGACGTGGAATGCAAAATTGATAAGCGGTTAGACTTTTGCCGACATGCAAGTCAATATCACTGCAGATACCTCAGTCCTCAGCCAACTCAGAAACCAAATTGCAGAAATAGTTGACATGTCACCAAAAAAGGAATTTTGTAACTCTTTTTAGGAGCCATTTAAATTTGAAATTAAATAGAAACTAATAATGTGGAAATATTCGGATTTTGAGGAAAAATACAAGCATTCTGCTGACAAGTTGACAAAGTTCGCCATTCCTCCATTCAGTATTGCTCTGTTTCCCATTAGATAAGCATTATTATCACTTAATTAACTGATAATTGTCAAGAGACCCTGATCTGAGAGATATTAGTAGAATCCACCATATGTTAAATCATATGCTCGTGATCTTATATGTACAGTAACTCATGCGTTACGGTGCCAACACAACTCCAATGCTTTATTTGGTTGGAACTTGGAAGCAAAGGATAAAATAGTGGAAGAAATATGTGAGACTCACAAGTATTTTTCTCCCACGTGTTCAATTCGTCTTAAAAAATTAAAAACCAGAGGAAAACTTCAATCCTTTCGCCATTAACTTTTCTTTATCTTCCTAACGTATGCTGATTAATATGTGATCCGTTCGCACAAATAGTAGTCCAGAATCAGTACATGACAAGTTTCCGATAAAGTCTGAGTTGAAAATTTCCCAGCGAAATGAGGCGTCGGTGAAAATATAATTGGGTACAATCTGCTGTCACCCACGTTGCTCTATAGCGTCTAACTGAGGTTCAATAATTCCTCATATTTTATGACATGATCGAATCGGATTTGCTTCTTAAGGCAACGGGAATCGTCTATATATTCATAAGCCTGAAGCTTCCTAATAAGGCTCTTAATAACTTGACAGAACTCCGGAGGGCAACAAACAATTTCAGCGTTGGCACATGGACTTGGCTTATTAGCTGTACTTAAGCGGTCAGAGAACCATAAAACTATTCAAGTACTGCTCATAATTAATTACAAGAAACCAGCATGTATAAGTATCAAATAAATAAGTACTAGGCTGGGGATTAGGAGATGAGCCACTCAGGTTGAATAATTTGTTGAAGTTTGTGGCTTTAATTGTAAAATGTGTTCATTTTGCGAATGGAATGTTTTTGGGTTTCGGATGGCTTATTTCTATATCATGATTTGTCCATTTGTTCAACAGGAGGTTATGTGTTAATATCCTCGATTGAATGGTGAATATGGAAGAGCAGGAACAAGTGGGTGGCACCATCGTCATCATGTGAAGGTAAGTGACAAAGCTATGAACATACCATGAGCCTGTACAGACACGGCGATAACAAAACTTTTTTCTTAGTCCAAAACAACATAATAATTATTCTAGCACAAAGACAACGAAAACCTACCCTCTCCAGTCCCATCTTCCTTTCATTTTCAAAGGTCAACTTGTTATAGGATCCTCAACTTGTTCTTTGGAATAAATTAATTATATTATATGACGTTATTTCAAATATTAATTGATCTATTCCAAAAATAACTAAATCATAAATTTCTCTCCTTTCTTTTTAAAGTGAAATTCGCTCCTAAAGTACGGGTTTATATGTCTAATAAGCTGTGATTTTATTTGATTGCGAAATTAATTATGATGCACAAGAAGCTGGCAGACGACGTGACATGTCATGTTGGTGCGCGTCTAGTGTAAAGTAGGACGCTATACATCCATGATGTTTGGGACAAAATAGAATAATGAGGGTTTGATGATCTCAATTCGTGAGAGTATCCGACGGCTGATTCCTTGTATATATTCATAGTTTCCCTGTTTCTAATTGAATAAGATAAGATATGTGCTCGAGTAGTGCAAAAATGTGACTTAATTACAATTTAAAGGTATAAATAATATAGTGGAGGCTAATTATGGAGCGAAGGAGAGAAAGCAGGGGCATGTGATTGGGATTGGAAATTTGGTAATAGAAAAGTGTAAGACGCATTATTTGATGTTTTGTACTCTGGTTTTGCATAATATATAACGGGAAGCCTGCTGGCATGTAATACACCAAACCCACCATTGTTTATCTAGTAACTAGTGGCTTGCTAAGGCCTCATCCATTCAGCCATGGCCAAGATCGCTCTCGGATCCTCCCGGGAGGCTACCCAGCCCGACTGCCTTCAGGCTCTCGTCGTTGAATTTGTTACCACCTTCCTGTTCGTCTTCGCCGGTGTTGGTTCCGCCATGGCCGTAGGTACCCTCTTACTTTCATAACTAGTTAGTTTCACGCACACTAACTCTACACACACACACACAGTTTATTCATTCCTTTTTTCGATCATCCATCCAGAAAAGCTAGGAGCAGACGCACTGGTAGGGTTGTTTGCCGTGGCCGTGGCACATGCGCTTGTGGTGGCTACCATGATATCGGCCGGCCACATTTCCGGGGGCCACCTTAACCCAGCCGTAACGCTCGGCCTCCTGGTGGGCGGTCACATCACCCTCTTCCGCTCCATACTTTATTGGATCGACCAATTACTGGCATCCTCCCTCGCTTGTTACCTGCTTTACTACCTCTCCGGCGGACTGGTAATGATTAGTTTGTCCGCGAAGACATGAATTTAGCTTAATCTGCTTAATCATTTAATCCAAATTCTGATTGGCAAGTGAACTCATAATTGTGCAGACAACTCCAGTGCACACGCTTGCAAGTGGAGTGGGGTACGCTCAGGGAGTGATATGGGAGATCATCCTGACGTTTTCGTTGCTGTTCTCCGTGTACGGCACTATGGTGGATCCAAAGAAGGGAGCCATTGGTGGGCTTGGGCCCACCCTGGTCGGGTTTGTCGTGGGGGCTAACATCCTGGCTGGAGGGGCCTTCTCCGCTGCTTCGATGAACCCAGCAAGATCGTTTGGGCCTGCTTTGGTCAGTGGGAATTGGACCGATCACTGGGTTTACTGGGTCGGCCCACTCATTGGGGGTGGCCTTGCTGGCTTCATCTATGAGACCTTCTTCATCGACCGATCCCGTGCCCTGCTTCCTCATGATGAGGAAAATCGCTAGCCACTAGCTAGCTACCACTATTTCTGCCTTATCTACCTCTCCCCATCTCTCCTACTGTATAACTAATCAAACCGTGTTATTCATCTCAGCCCATGTAATTTCATGTGTGGTGTTGTCGGTGGTGGAGACCAGTGTAATGTAATCCTCTAAATGCTTCTGTTAAGTTGAGATGATGGCTTTATGTGCTTTTCCCATTATTTAAGATTAATTACAGGTCACGTAGTATCTTTTTCCATATTGGGAGGGTTGTAATTCTAATAACCTTCCTGCATTTAACTAGAGGAAAAAAATTCACTGGGAGGGTTCCCGGTTAGGAAAAAATTCAAGTCATGCAATTATTTTATTTTTTAAAAAAAAAAGCACATTGAATTGTTATATACTTTGATTTCAACAAAACTGTGGGCAATTAATTTTATATTTTATGTTTTCTTAAACCATAAACTATAAATAAAGTGAAAAAGAAACTATGTTACAGTATAACAAAACTATCATACCGTAATGATGACTGTTAATTTGCTTGCCCAGTTCCTGAAGCATTTGGCTAATTCAGAATTAAGAAATGAAGAGAACTGGCACTTGATTAAATCCAGATTTCACAGTACCGAATGGTACACGAACGCCTGTGACTGTGAGGGGTCGAAGGGGCGGCCCTAGCGGATCAGCGGAGGAGTGATTTCCGGAATCTCACTGAAAATAGGTATCTCGAAGTTTCTTCTCAACCCACGATGGCGACAAAACAGGACTCATATCGTACTCTGTAATCCTCTTCCCGCCGTCGCGCTGATCAGTGCACTCTACGCACAGATTTTCGTCAGGCAAAATCTTCACCCTCCACACTTTGAATGTTTGGTCCAGACTGGCGCTGTACACCAGAAACCCCATCACCACCTTCTCTATCTCAAGGCAAGCTGCTAAACATCTCACTGGCCCTCTGTGTCCATCTAACACTGATAAACACTCATGGTAACAGCTCCCTTCTTCTCTCCTCCATACCCTTATCGTCGTGTCCTCCGATCCACTGAATATCAAGTTCCCCACCGTCGCTAGGCAAAGAACTGCAAAACGGTGACCCTGCAAAAACCCGCCATGGTTGAATCTGTAACACAGTCTCTCTTTCTTCCAGAAATTAATCATCCCATCTGATGACCCCGAGTAGAGAAAGCAATGGTTAAAGGACGTGCTCAATGCCATTGTATTCACAGGGGAAGGCTGGAATTTAAGAGTCATTGTGAGGGTGTGCGAGTCTTCTGTGTACACCCTCCTCCATATTTTCACGGATCCATCAGAGGAGCAACTGAAAAGACACCCATCGTCTTGGTTCACCATCAGTGAATTCACATCATCTTCGTGTGCCACAAATGAATCTACGCATTTTCTATCTGAAACCCGCCAAGCCTTCACTGTTCTGTCATGAGAACCAGTGTATAAGAGCCCTTCTGAATGGTAATAAGCCATGCAAGAAACAGAGTCTTTATGTTGATGGGCGCTGCTTGCTCTGGAGAACGAAAGAAACGAGCTTTTTCTGGGAAGAGTGGCTACCTTTTTGGATTTGAAAGTGTCGGAAACCATGAAGTTCCAAATTCGAATCTTGTGATCTTTATGGGTCGAGAAGAGCATGTCACTGTAAGCCAAAATGGATCGCACTTCGCCTGAGCTAGCTTTGAGGTATCCTCTGTCCATGCAGTCGGGCTGCTTCCACACGCGGATTCTGTTGCTGTCAGAGCCAGTAAAGACTAAGCCCTTCGTAGCTGCGATGGCGTAGATATTGCCGTCGTGGCGATGGAGCGAAGCGATGCAGTAGTAAAGAAGAGAAGGAGGAGGAGAAACTGGGCGTGGGGAACGCGTCCATGGTGATTCAGGGCCAGGGGATGGCATCATTGGGAACACTGTGGCGTCAGAGGTAGAAGGCCTCGGTGAGGCTAATTGAACATCATGTTTGCTTATCTCTTTATGGGTTCGGACGCTAAGGTGAAATTGAGGTTGATGTTCCATATTTTCCTTGTCCATCAAGCTATGGAGAGATCCTTGTCCATAGAAATCCATGGCATGAGATCAACAAAGGGATGGAGTAAGACAAAAGGGGTTTAGATTTGACGAGGTAGGGCTACAATAACAAATATAAGACCAATCTGAGGGAACGATGAGCGCTCTATTTATTTAAGGTGTGAATGTTTATCAACCGCGTCGGCAAATTGCATGGAGCCTTGGACGAGCGAACTTGTTTCCACACTAGTAGCAATGTCAGGGATTATGCGTGCTGGATTCTGAATGATTAGGATTTAGGACCCCTCTACCTATAATAAAGACGAAGGTTCAGGGACCATGCAATGCTTTAAATTTAATGCCTTTTGTTTAATTTTGGGAACGAGTGGCATCTGCTGCTGTCTTCTACCCAGTTGGGTTGGCCTGCCAGTGTTAAATGGAATCCCAAAATGTCAATGCGGTGGTTCTGATCATTACCACAAAGGCGGAGCCGGACCATCTACGAGTGGAACCTCCTATTAATACGCTTATTGAATTCTGCAATAACTTATGATCTCCCATTGTATCTTTCTGTTTCACTTTCAGTCCAAATGACGGGTTTAAAGAAAGGACAAAGGATGGAGTAAAGTGCAATAAAAGGTTCTCGTGGGTTAGCTTAGCTACAGCTGAAGCATAGTTAAGAAAGGAAACATGGAGTGCCAAGTGCAGCGTCAGGAGAATAACGAGTTAATCAGAGAAGAAGCGTCTCTTGGTAAATTAAATGAGGCGTTATCGTTCATCATCAGAGTGGTTGGATGACGGTTGTTGGTAATGAAGAAATTGAAGGTGCCCAACGGTGAGAAATGGCTATAATTGGGGTAGCAGAGCGCCAATGAATGGATTATTTAATCGGTTTGTGCATGTGTTTGCGCAGGAAATGCCCCCAAGGCAACGGAATTCAGAGTGAGCTAATGCGAATTTCATCAAGTTCAAATATCAGATATGCAATAATGGTGTAGCATTCAAAGAATGTAAATGATATTCAATCAATACCTTTTTAAGCTGCTTGCTTGCAGCAGTTTGCTTGCCATTGCGGGAAAAACATGCCCTTGCTCAATTTCCTTGGCTATTAAAACGCCTACGCCACTCAAATCTCTTTCAAAACGCATCGTTTCTGATCCATCCCCCGTCGTTCTCCCTGTCCCCAGGCTTTCTCTCTGTGGATCAATTTGCACACGATCTTATAGAGGTGAGGTTCCTTCTCAGAAATTGTTTTTATTTGTAATTTAATTTCACCAGCAAAAGCATTAACATTGTACAGTGCTCTAGTCAACTGCCGTGATTACACACTTGAACCTAATTGTTTCGATTCTAACTCCGTGGAACTTCTTTCTCGTCTGGCAAACCCTAGCACGGTTCGCCTCGCGATCGGCCACCATATCCTCCATGATCTCTCTTCACCCCCATTGTTGTCGCCCGATGCTGCTAATTTTTTCATCCTGTTGATTTCCTTCAACCTCGGAACAATTGTAATCTCAGACAATGATCTTTTACGACCCCAATTCAGTGGCTGGTACGAGTGTTGTTCCTCGTTGGAAGTACCTGAAAGGTTTGAATCCCATCGTGAGGATTCACCGTTGGCGGATTCTGAAGCAAGGAATCTTCTGTTCGACATAACACTGAGCATTTCCGAGTTTAAGAGTAGCAAATCCGTCGCAGTAAGATCACTCCACCTACTCCTCATAACAAAACCTGAGATAACTATCCTATGATGGAACTTGTGCAGAATTTCCCGATTTCCACCATTATCAATGAGTAGTTCTTCTTCCTTCCTGCCCTCCTCCACATTCCATAAGCCTCTCGCATAGTTGATTCTCAATGACTCTTGACGGGATTGCTCCCTCTGCACAAGGATTTCGAGATTTGGTTCCTCTGTTAAATTGGAAGGGACACTCAGGAACCTTGAGCTGATTGAAGAAGTGAAGCCCTTGACATCCCCTGGATCTACCCTGCATCTACAGAGCGGGCAGGTAGAGTGACCTTCAAGCCACATGTCTATGCAATTCATGTGGAAAGCATGCTTGCACTTTGGGAGCAACCTAAGTGTTTCGCTGTTTTCAAATCTCGACAGGCAAACCACGCATTCGAGGCCTTCTTTTGATCCCTTGAGGAAAGAAAACTCGAACACAGGAAGTGCTTCGATTACTTGCTTGTCGATCCCATAAAATCTGGACTGCTCCGATCGAGCCAAGCTCTGGGGATGGACGCTTTGGTTCAGAAGCTCAGAAGAACTGGTTCCACAGAATTTTATATAAGCAATCAGCCCAAGTATTATCGTAAACATAATGGAGAGCATCACTAGTGTCATCTCTGTGCTCAAATGGATCCGTTCGGGGTCTCGAGCTTGAGCATTCGGAAGGAAAGTAGAAAACATAAAGAATAGCAGCAAACAGTTAATAAATGAATGGCCACACAAGTTTTCATACATCTCCTGGAGACGATCCTGCAACATCACTGACTGTCTCTGGAATTGTTGCCCCCTGTATCTATTGAGTTCTGGGTAGCCAGCTAATCGAGACAATTTCAAAAGGTTGGAATTCCCCCCCCCCCTACTTACTAGGTTAGTCCCACCGAGGAAGCTTGATCTGTTTGTTGGTTTATGCAGTCAACAAGTCAAGTTGATCCTTCGTATGGGTCAAGACAAATGGCGTTAACAATGGATGTTTGACTGGTACGACTTGAGTGAAATAAACGAGGCCCAGCGATTTCCCTATTAAACAATAGCTACTTAGTTTCAAGGTTCCTTTCAATGAGGGCAGTCCCTGTCATCATCAACACTTGTTGAAATAGCATCGTTTGTCTCATCTCTTTGTTATACTCACATACTTCTGTCATCTGCTCTACGGTTAAGCTTTTTTTTGCCATCATAAATAAAATTACTTATAAACATGTTTTATATCAACAGAGACAAAAAAAATTTTCATATATTTATTTTTTATTCTGTAAATTATGATTAAAAAGTGGGATTTTTATCAAAATGCTACACACAGTAAAATAAATTACCATGATGCTACACTATGAAAAGTATTTCCCTAAATGCTACACTCAAACTCGTTCATCACAAGAACGAGTTCAAATTTTCAAAGAAGTTGTTCAAGGGAAGAACGAGTTTTATGTCGGATAATTTTTTTTTTTAACAAGATCGAAACTCGTTCAAGGCATGAACGAGTTTAGCCTGTCAGAGCGTCTCAGTCCGCTTTTTCTTTTCCTCTTTCATTTCAGCAAAATTTACAAACAAAGACCCATACCATCAACACATTCTTCCTTTTTCTTTAGACTTCGGAGACAATTGCAATTAATGACCAACTCCTCCCCAACCACTGCTTTCGTTTTTTTCCTTTGCCCTTCAGTCTATATTTCCAAAAAATATGAATCAATTGTACTTTACATCCTAATAATTAAATTTTAAAAAATATATAAAATAAATTTATTGAATATAAATTATTTATCAATATGATATAATATATGTAAAATTTACACCTATTTAATATAGTCATTGTACAGATTGAAGGTCAAAGATTATGAGGGAATGAGTGGTGTTAAAATTTATTAAAATTAAACACAAATAATTATGTACAACCGCCTTGTAGCATTCTTGTATATAAAAATTTTTTTTAACAGAAATTATGTACATTTACAAATATTAGAAAAAACTTAGAAATTGATACCGGCTAAAATGATATCCTGTAAACAAATATTTACAATATATACTTAGATGCCGCATACATCAAGACAGCCTTGTCATGATTTAATGACCATTTATTTATATTAATAATTCAAACACGTTTAATTTTTAGCTGATGGACAAATTCAAAGTTAGATTATGAATATTGTTAAAATTTATACTCCTATTTAATAATTACACATCTAAAAGTGATATATTTTGATTTATCATATATCTAAACAGGTTGCAATATGCTAAATTAAACTGACTTTTTTAAAAAGAATTCAAATATAAATTATAATAGTATTTCAATAAACTTATGTTTGGTTAAATTTAAACTTGCAAATTTTAAACCAAACACTTGCATGTTATGTTTTTTTTCAATAAATTGTTCCATAAATGTACATAATTTCTGTTAAAAAATTTTTATATACAAGAATGCTACAAGGCGGTTGTACATAATTATTTGTGTTTAATTTTAATAAATTTTAACACCACTCATTTCCTCATAATCTTTGACCTTCAATCTGTCCAATGACTATATTAAATAGGTGTAAATTTTGCATATATTATATCATATTGATAAATAATTTATATTCAATAAATTTATTTTATATATTTTTTAAAATTTAATTATTAGGATGTAAAGTAAAATTGATTCATATTTTTTGGAAATATAGACTAAAGGGCAAAGGAAAAAAACGAAAGCGGTGGTTGGGGAGAGTTGGGTCATTAATTGCAATTCTCTCCGAAGTCTAGAGAAAAAGGAAGAATGTGTTGATGGTATGGGTCTTTGTTTGTAAATTTTGCTGAAATGAAAGAGGAAAAGAAGAAGCGGACTGAGACGCTCTAACAGGCTAAACTCGTTCATGCCTTGAACGAGTTTCGATCTTGTTAAAAAAAAAATATATCAGACATGAAACTCGTTCTTCCCTTGAACGACTTCTTTGAAAATTTGAACTCGTTCTTGTGATGAACGAGTTTGAGTATAGCATTTAGGGAAATACTTTTCATAGTGTAGCATCATGGTAATTTATTTTACTGTGTGTAGCATTTTGATAAAAATCCCCTAAAAAGTTATTTATAAACTATTTTAAACTCTAAACAGGTTCTAGGCTGAGGTACGCGGCCACTCACAAAGTATCTGTGTTCATATCCATTGGAAGATTCCGCGTGGTCGTCGTGCTGAAGAATCTGCCGCTACCTGAACTAATGATGCTATAGGTTACAGGGTTAGTACAAAATGCCGCTATCCCTATCTAGTCTATCAGGGCTTTGAAGTCAGCTTCGAAAACGGGATCCAAGCCTGAGCAGGGTCTATTCTTAGCAAAGATGGGGGTGACAAGGATGGAGGGAGAGAGCAGGGGAATGAAGGACCGAAAAAAAGGAAAACAAAAAAAAAAAAACAAAGAAAGAACACAACCTGAGGGTGCGAGGTGCAACAAGAAATGACTTTTTGTAGAAGGGATTAATGTGATTTAAACGTTCATCACGAGACGGTCATCGCCAATGGAGGGTTTTTTTTTTTTTTTGGTAAAATGTATGCTGGTTTATGCCTTCGGCTTTATTGCAGTCCGTTTCTTGAAGGAAGACGTCGATTAAGGAGATGCTCGAAATTTCAATATCACAAAAGTCACCAAAAAAATCATTTCAACTGGCCGGAAAAATTATTTCGTTCAACGAATTGATCCTTATTATTGTGTGAAGCAAGTATCTCAATGGTGGCAAGAAGAATAAGAAGCAAATATTTCAAAACAAATTATCTAAAAGTAAAAATTGCACGGCGTTTTTTTTTTTTTTTCCCTTTACCGCAGAGAAAAGGGCACGTGAGTTGAAATAATCCATAAAAATTAAATTTGAGTAGACTTCGATTCCTCCTATAACTCAATAATGAGATTAAGGGAGTGTTTGGATAGAAACCAAATCATGGTTTTAAAAGTATTTTTACGATTTACGAAATAAATATATAGAAGAGTTTACCTCGTTTTATGAAAAAATACTTCTGAGAAGTATTTTTAGGGGTTGCCAAATATCTCCTAAATAGGCAGTGAAGGTTTTTTTGCCCTTTTTTGGGGAGGGTGACTAGAGGCTAAGAAAGAAGGACATCAACCGCAAATTATGAGATGTGGAGATGACTCGGCCGAATTACAGTCTTATCCACTTTCATCACCTTCGGGGCTTGTTTATCAGCTCAAACCAGAGGAGATCTCTTCTCGGGACCTTTTTGTTATTCTTTTTGGGCTTAAGGCCCAGCTTTTAATACCCAAAACCCGTCTCAGTGACTCAACTTCTGTTATTTTTTATTTTAAAAAAAACCTTTAACAGTTTTAACAATACAATAGGTGTTCTCGCTGGATTAAAAAAGGAAGTAAAAAAAAAAACTGATTTTAAATTCCATCACTTAAGGAGAAAAATCTTTGAAAAAATCTATATACACTCAAATGAAGTTTTAAGCAAGACGAACTTTCTTATTTATTTGTATTGTTTGGACCACTAAAAAGACCAATTCACAAGAGGGATGTATGTAATTATAAATAGTAAAATTTTTATATATATCCTTGCAACTAAAGAGATAAATAATATAAATACTCCCTCTTCCCTCACTTATAAGAGAGTGATATCTGTGGATGATGATATACTACCTCCGATCCTAATTAAAAGAGCTAGTTGACTAAATAAGTGTTGTCTTTCCTAAAATATCTTTGGTAATCAAGTATATTGGTTAGAACTAGTATTGTTAAAAGGAATATCTTGAAAAAAATGTATAAATATTAGAGACAAAGTGAATTAGGATCTTATATTTAAGACCAAAATAAAAGTCAAATGATATCCTATATTAAGAACCAGAGGTGGTATTTTGTACAACTATATGTTGATGATGTATACATGTTATAACAATATTATTTCATGACAATCAAATGTGCGGATGTAGACCCTCAGCAAAGTACAGCCAAATCCATTTCCTGCCTTCACATTGCAAATATGTAGCTGGTGAAGAAGAAAAGGACACACGCGGCAGGCCATAAATGTAGATATAGATCAGTTACTTGAAACACAGAGGAGAGTGTAGTTTTGGGTTGATTAGGACTGTTAGGGAAAGCATTAGCTGGCTTTCTCTGAGAATTACTGGGGCAATTCACCTGCAATAATGCCATACCCCAAGTCGCCATTTCTTAATTATTCCTCCACTTAATGCCTTTATTAATTACCTCTCCTTTATGCACCTTCTTTATATATATATATATATATATATCCACGTTATTTGGGCGGGGCCTCAGCCCTAGTAAATAAAAAATACTTCTTTTCTAAAATAAACTGAACAAAAAAAAAGGGCAACTCGGCTATAATCACAACTATAAAGTCCATAATTACATGAAAAGTATAACAAGTGCCAATTTTGAAAAGAGACAGTATTACTCCGATCTTTAATATAAGACCTAATTGTTGAGTTGATTTTGGTCCTAAATATAAAACCCATTTCTCATATTTATCAATTTTCTTTAAATTACTTCTATAAATACTCTCTCAACCATACTCAAGTAGGAAAGGGAGATGGGATATTAAGAAAGATAATTATGGTATTTTAGAAAAAACGTGTTACATTTTTTTTATAATTAACTAACTTATCTAACTTCCTTAATATAATTAAATTAGTTAACTGGGTCTTATATTAAGGACCGGAGGAATAATATATATGAATTATACTACTAACGCACGGTTTATTCGGTTTATTCTAATTAAGTTGGTGTATCTGCAGTTATCTCTCTCTCGTTCTCTCTCTCTAAATTGTCGTAATTTACAAATATTAAGAATGAACCCAACTAATAGATTTATCCCAGCATGTACATTCCCTCGCGCGTCATAGGTATATTGTTTCAAAGAGTATACTGAACCGTACTCGAAGGATTCCAATTTAAAGATACATAGTTCAGTGCTCTATGAATAAGGATCACGATACAAATTAAGAGTGACTCGGGTCAACACTGACTTCTCCAGTTCTCCTTTCTCAAAACAAAAGCGATTCCTTCACGTGCGGTTAAAACTATTTCGGTAATTAAAATAATAAAAACAATTGCCCCCTAAATAGGAACTTGATAGCTTTGTTTTCGATAATTCAATGCCAAAACAATCATTATTAATAATTGATTATAACAAAAATAAAAATTTATCCAGCTTTAGGGAAAAATTTATTACACAAGTGATTTATGACTCATCCCATAAATTTGTCTGACGATGTATCTGCCTCCCAAGACATACATAAAAATTATTTCTCTGATCTTTATACTAGTGTGTATAAGAATTTTATATTTAACACTGAATGAGTAATAAATATGAATCGTATGACTGATCCGAAGTTCCCCCCATATTCTAGTTAGCGTCAAATATAAGATTGCAGGAAAATATACCATGTTTGCAGGATTAATTATATATGTAGTTCCTTTATGTTTATCACTTAGGGTGGTCCAAATATGCTTTAAACACGAGATCTTCATTCTGTCGGTCTACTTGCTAGGGTGTCCCACTAAATTGTACTGCTAGTTATTGGTAACCACAACCCCCGGAGCACCTTCCAAATTAAACAAGTCACTGGGCAGTAGGCACCACTCCTATAGGACGCTGTTCTGTTTTTAACATAGAATTTAATTAGAGAATTGATATTTGTTTTATATATATATATAAAATCCAATTTATATGTTTATTTTTTTTAAATTAATCCTATTAATATTTTCTCAACAATTATTAAATAGGAGAGGGAGAAAAAGAATTAAAAAAAATACTTTGTGTTTTAAAAAAAACACACAATCTTAACTAATTTAATTAGTATTTTAACCATTCAAACTAGTTAACTGGATTTTATTTTAAAGAATGGGAGTATATATGTGTGCGCACTCGTGTCTTTTGCTGAGAGTCTTAAATCGTAAATTTTGATCTATTTCCAGTTTTGAGTTTTGACAGCTTGGTTTGCTTCTCAATCACGCCGTACCTTCATGCTTCACTCTCCGACCCGAAAAAACCAAGAAAACGGTGGGGAGTTTCATGACTATTCACAACATTATACGTAAATTGGTGACATGATCGCCAGCCAATTAATGATATATATGGAGCTATATATAATTAGTCAATTATCTGCCTTTGCCCATGGCGGAAGCAAATTGGTTGATGGTGAAGGGGCCAATATTAAATCATTATTTGCTCATGATTTCAAACTCGAGCTTCAGGGTTCAAACAATAGTCAATCGAGATTAGGTTTTTTAAGATTTAAGTATCAAGAGCGAGAGGACGCTACACCCATCGCTTTTTTTTTTTTTAAATAAAATTGGACTGTGGCTAACTTAAATTTCTAATTAGACTGTGACATCTGATGGCTATGAGCGAATCTTCATTTCAAATTACTATAAAGCAAAAATTAAAAACGTTGGGTAATTATATTATTTATAAGCTATGAATAGCGTACATGCACAATTCGTTTTTACTTTTCAACTTCCTCCCTCTATTTTTCAAAAAAGAATTTTTAAATTATTACTTCTCAGATATCCTGAATAATTCCATAAATAATATGAAATATAGGGAATCTCCCAATTGTTAGATACGATAAACGTTAACGTGCAGCATTAGGCCTCTATTATGCTACGGAGTACAAGTGCACAACAAAAATTTAAAAAAATATATTTAATAAGCAAAGATATAATAAACGGTCTCTCATTTCAGGGGAAAGCTCACTTAATAATCTAATTAGTTGTCAACATATCATTTGCAACAAAGAATCGGCCAATTGATGGTAGTGCAATGGTAATTATTAAAAGCGTTTTACTTATTACTCCTCCGCTACTTAATATAGGATTCAATTATTAAGTTAGTTTTAGTCCTAAATATAAGACCTATTTTTTATATTTATTAATTTTCTCTAAATTACCCCTATAGATATTCCCTCAACCATAACCAAGTAGAAGAGAGAGAGAAGAAGGTATTAAGAAAGATGATTATGGTGTTTTAGGACAAACATGTCACATTTTTTATAATTAACTAACTTATCTAACTTTTTTAATCAATCAAATTAGTTAAATTAGTCTTATATTAAGAACTGGAGGGGTAATTAAAATTAACAAATAATAATTGAAGTGCTGGTTTTTATTTCAGTCTTGCAATGAGGAGGGAATTATTGAAATGGAAAGGTGCACGAAAGAAATTATGAGGAATAAAAGCGACAGCGAAGTGGCTATCGGAGGTGGTGCCGCGTGGCATTGAGCTCCGTTGGATTTCTGTCAGAACTCACAACCCTCAAGACCCTCTGCTTCGCCTTCAGGTTCAGCACTTCAATGATATATATAAATATATATGTATGTATGTAAATGTCGTCACGTTATTTCGCGATAATCAGCCAAATTAATGAACGGAGGAGCGTGTAGTTGAAGCTCCGACGTAGGAGTCCGTGCCGTCACCTACTTTATTTTTCTTTTATTTCCCTTCTTAAACTAAAGAAAGCAAGCATCCCTGTTTGATCACCCTGAAAGTGCATGAAATATCACAAACACCTCACCTCTGATCAGAATCTGCCTTTAACACCAGGTGATTCACATCCCTCCGGATAAAACTATACTTCAAGCTATCTCTTCTTGAATTCTTTATTATCTTGTTTTCGTAACTCTCTTCTGTTTTCGTTTTCTCTTTCGATCACCTTGATGCTTCCCAAGAAAAACAAAAATGCCGATTCATTGTAGTGCACTAGTGCCTGTGATTTCCAATTAGCCAGTCTCTTTGGGTTCGACTTTGCGTGGAGTAAAAGTTATCACCAAAATTAAACCGTTTTCTTGTGTTGCATACTTGCATGTAATTTGGTCGGTCATAAGTTCAAGTTTGGTGGATTTTGAGGACAGCGACTCTGTTCTGGAATTTTGATCCCAGTCTGACTAGGACTGGTTGTTCTCAGGTGGTTCAATTGCATGCTACTCTTTTCTTTTCTTTTCTTGTTTTCTTTACGCATCTCTTATGCCTTTTGTTACTTTGATCATAATATTTGCAATCAATCAAAGTTCCCTTTTCCCCCTTTTTTTTTTTTTTTTTTAAATAATGGATTGAGACAATGTCCCGGGCAGAAAGGGAAATTTCTGTCCTCCACCCCCTTCTTTAGTTTAAAAATGCTTGTCTTTCTAACCCGATTAGTGTTTTTCTGTAATCTACAGAGGTGGTAAGAGTAGTTGAAGTGAACTGACGGGAAAAGAACTTCTGCAAATGGGTCTAGATTTTTTGTCCTTGACGAAGCTGGAAAGAAAGAGATTTTTACGGTTCATTGGGTTAACATTCACTTTGATTCTGGCATTTCAATATTTTGAACTTCCATATGGCAACGTGCTAGTCAATTTATTCTATACCAGTAAGATTCCAGTATCTGGAGCTACTAGTAGCGATCAGATTCCACAACCACCGTCTAATTCTGAGATATCTTACAGTATGACAAGTTTGAATAACCCCAACTCTACCGATGGGGATGCCTTGGAAGTGGAAAATAGCCCGAAGACATCTGGGGAAGAGAAGATAGCTACAAATTTTGGTTTTGTCTTGAAACCCCCCGTGGAATCAAACAAATCTTCTGAATTTTATGAGTCTGACAAACTTCCTGTGGAGGACAATATTAAGAAATCGTATAATGCATCTGCAACGAAGCATGCAGGACGGTTTGACCACGGCATTTATAATGTTACTATGGGTAATAATTTGACGAACAGTTCTGGACGGGAAAACGCTCCATCTATATCAGCACAAAATACTGAAAGTTCATACACTAGTCCTCTGTCCCTTTCTCCGGCAATGCAACCTAAACATCCAACAGTAGTAGACCCAATTAATGTCACTTCAGGATTGCCAATTGATTCCAAGTCAAGCACATCTTCAGTTGAGAAAGAAAACATGGCAAAAAAGGATGAAAACTTCAAGCCATTGCAGAATGAGGACAAAGCACAAGGCAAGAATTCCCCTGTTAGAAGTAAAACTTCACACATGCCAACTCCCGAAGTGAAATCAATATCTGAAATGAACAAGTTGATGCTTCAGAGCCATGCCTCGTACCGTTCTATGGTATATTACTAACTGAATGTTCATTTTATTTCAGTTTAATTAATGGGAGGAATCCTGCCTTTGATGCTGTTGTGTTGGCTTCTTGTACATGTTGTTAATTTCTTTCTAGAGGCCGCTGTGGTCTTCAGCCATCGATCAGGAGCTATTGCAGGCCAGATCAGAGATTGAAAATGCACCTATTGTGAAGGATGATCCAAGTCTATATGCTCCACTATACCACAATTTTTCATTGTTCAAGAGGTATAATGTTATCACATATTTAAAAAGTTTAGAAAGTATCCTTCAGAGATAAAATCTTATTCTTCGAATTGCATAATTAAACATGAATATTCAGTCGACGTGTTTTTGTGTTCCTGTATAAGATGTATGCAAAGAAATGTATATCAGCAGGCCCGCAGCAACACATGAAACAGGATATATGATGTTGCTTTTGAGCCATTCATTTAAACTTTCTAATTGTCAGGTGTCTAATTTCAGGAGCTATGAGTTAATGGAAGAGACTCTTAAAGTGTATGTATACAGAGAAGGAGCAAGACCTGTTTTGCATTCACCATTTCTGACGGGAATATATGCTTCTGAGGGATGGTTCATGAAACTGATGGAAGCTAATACGAGATTTGTTACCAAAGACCCAAAGAAAGCTCACCTGTTTTACTTACCATTTAGTTCTCGAATGTTACAGGAAGCTTTGTATGTAAAGAATTCACACAGTCACAAGAACTTGATCGAGTATCTGAATAATTATGTAGACATGATTGGGGGGAAGTATCCCTTCTGGAACAGAACAGGGGGAGCTGATCATTTTCTAGCTGCTTGCCATGACTGGGTATATTTCCATCCTTTTAATTAATTAGTTGCCGGGTCCACCAACCGTTTGTTATTTATACTTAATGAAACAATAAACATTATATCTCATTCATCTTCATGCAGGCCCCCGCAGAAACAAGGCAGCGCATGTCTAACTGCATAAAAGCACTGTGCAATGCTGATATCAAAGAAGGGTTTGTGTTTGGGAAGGACGTATCTCTGCCTGAAACATTTGTCATCAATTCTCGGAACCCGACTAAAGACCTTGGAGGATTTCGAATTTCCAGGAGACCAAATCTGGCCTTCTTTGCAGGCAGTATGCATGGGTATGTTAGGCCAATTCTGTTGAAGCACTGGGAGAATAAAGATCCTGACATGAAAATATTTGGAAAATTGCCCAAGTCCAAGGGTAACAGGGACTACATCCACTACATGAAGAGCAGCAAATACTGTATATGTGCTAGAGGTTACGAAGTGAACAGTCCAAGAGTGGTGGAGGCTATTTTTTACGAGTGTGTTCCGGTCATTATATCAGATAATTTTGTTCCTCCCTTTATTGAAGTATTGAATTGGGAATCGTTTGCTGTTTTTGTGTTGGAGAAAGACATCCCAAATTTGAAGAGCCTACTGCTTTCCATCCCCACAAAGACCTATCTTCGAATGCAGATGAGGGTCAAAAAGGTGCAGCGGCATTTTCTTTGGCATGCCAATCCTGTCAAGTACGATATATTTCACATGATTCTTCATTCTGTTTGGTATAACAGAGTCTTCTCCATAAATGCAACATAAATGTTACAGACAGAGCTCGTGTTTAGTTGATTGAATAGGCCACTGTTGATTGGGAGGTCTGGTGTAAATATAAATATTTTCCCTACTGATTGTTAAGTTTGTGGAGATTTGCTGTGTCCAAAATAACAATGTCCCTGAATTATTGTGAAACAAGTTTAATAATGGCACAAAGTCAGTTATTTTATCTTTTTCACGTAGAGATAACTCATGACTCTGTTGTCCGATACGAGCATGAGGACAACTCTTAACTGCTAGTATTGAAGTACAGCGGCGACAACTGCAAACAGTCTGCTTTAGTTTTGACTTTTGACAGAAGAAAGTTCTGTGACCATTGATGGTATGTTTCCATAGTTCACACTTCGCACCTGCCCAGAAGCTCTTGTTATAAGAAAAGCTGCTGCCTCTAGAGAAGATCCTCTTGATGCTAACGCTGTTAACTTCTGGTGAAGATCTACAAATTTGCATATTAACGGAGCAGATTTAGTTTCTTAACCAGTAAGGAATGTTTGCATGAAGTATTTCAAGGTTTTTGTGGTAGCGCTTGATATCGAATCAAACGACTTCTTCATTTCACTGGGAAGAAGGAAAAATAATGTTTCACAGACAACTTAACAAATGGATAGATGAAGACAATCATTTTGTTTCAGGTTAGTGGTGCAACAAGGAAGATACATTTCATGTGCCTTTGGCAATCTGTTTAAAGACGGTGGATTTTGATTGCTTTTTTCAAATATTTGAGCAGCGTTCATCTCAAGTGGTAGATCGTCCTTAAAATGGAGGGGTACTAGCTTCATATTTCTCTGGCAATACCGAATTTGGACATGCTCATGATGATAAGCACATTGCCAGCCGTACTGAGACCATATTTACCCAAAAATTGAAAGAAACTCGTATGCAGTGTGCCGTATCAAAATGCAACGAATAAACAGTAGAAAAGCATAATTTCCATTGAAACAGAGCATGGCAGAAGGTAATCGATCATATTGCCCGGAAAAGAACCTGCAAATAATTGTACTTTGCTATTTGCTTGCACCACCTTCGTATCAACATGAATTAGTACACATTCCAATAGAAAATCAAGGTCACAAGGTAAGACTATAATAATCAACATTCTTCTGTGGGGCCCCACTTAGAATGCATGAAATTAAAGTATATATGTGAAGAAGCAAAAGCTGCAACTAAAAGTCCCCGTATGATCCTGAAACTATCATCTGAAAAGCAGGTGAACAGGACATGAGATAACATCAGACTCATTGTGTGACCATACCATGCATGAAATATTTACCATGTTTAAGTAGGTGATAAGGTCCCACCGACCGGCAGTGAAATTAATGTGGGTCGAACACCCTGCTATATCTTGCAGTCGCATGTATGGGCAATACACGTGAAACTTATAGCAAAGGCGGTGCCGCCGCCTGTTTCAGTCAGGATTCTCCTTACCTCATTTGACTCACCTCAACATTTCAACCTAGGGAACCCCATCCTCTGATTAAAGCAATGTGTCACAAACAGTGCATCCACTTCCTCTTTTATCTTTTGCATGCATGCAATACCCGAGGTTGAAGTGAATTGAGGCTAGCTTCTATTACGCGGTTAAATAAAGTGGTACACTCAAAAATAATGATTTAGTTTTATGGGAACCAGTCAAGAACCCAACATGACCGGAGGAATCGGGGAACAGAATCTGCTCTGTACGACGAACTCAAAGGATCTTTTATGAGACTAGCCTTGTCGGACCTTTAGCTCTTCAGCGCGTCCGTATGGCCCGGATGTCTCGATGCCCAGTTTGGTTGATCGCTTTGTTGATAAAAAATATGAGCTGGTGCCGTTGTCTCTGTAGAGCACACCTTTATACGGCCAGTTTTTCGTAGATAGAGTCCATAATTGTAATTCCTGTAGAGTGACAAATCATTCACGGGTCCCAATAAGTATCCATCAACAGCCCATTTAGCAGGCATATCCTCTTGGAGAGTTATCTTCATGCTTACGTTAATCAGTCGCGTGAAATTAATGCGATGCCCACAAAAATTCAATGAAACCCAACCTAAGAAGGTAGACGAAGATGATTGTTGTTTGTTGGCATGCAGATTATCGGAGACGTGGCTACGGAGTGTTGAGATGTCGATACTTAGCAAAATATGAAAACCAAAGTCATGGAAAGGCTGTTGCTGAACCCATTGAAAAAAGGGAACAGAGCTGCTCTGTTTTGTAGCGCAGCCCAGCCATAGCACAAAGCTCGGAGACTGCTTCTCGCTGAAAAGCTTAAAAGAGTAAAGCAAAGACACCAACCTCACAAGAGAACATTAATAATTGAAGCAGAAACACACAGTAATGTTGAGGTATGGACTGGATCTCACTCGCAGCCTGATGTATCATTGCATGGTGGAATTTTATTATTGGGTTATCTCCTACAACGCAAAAAATTTACAATAATTGGTACGGTAAATTACAAGAAATTCATAATGAGTCGCGTCCTAATAGGAAAAAGGGCCCCTTTGATTAATATGATACAGGAAAATGTCGATTTGATATGTGGGGTTAGTCCATTTATTAAGATCCAAATAACTTCTGTTCATCTACTACACGTGTCAAGAACTCATTTGCATCCACCTACAAATGACTCGCATGTGGTGACTGAGAAGTCATGACAGCCATTCAACTACTACCAGCTTATAGTATACTATACAATCACTTCAAGGCACCAGTTAAGACATGAAGCAGAACCCAGGAATTTAAGAGAGATCTTGATTATTTACGGATCGCCAAACCCTGTATGATTTTTAAGGGGGGTAAAAAACACTCACAGAGGGAGAGAGTGAGATGATCCAAAGAGTGGCAAAAATTTATGGTACTAACTAACGAGCTTCCAATAACCTCATTCATTCTGTTACCATCTTATTGTTCAAGGGAGTCACACGCTTTGGTAATTGGTTGGATGAATATTCTATGGAGAATACCCGGAAGTCACCTTTTTCAATCAGCTCAATAAATCAACTAACTGCGGTACACTTGATGAGGTCATAATAATATATGCAGTTTCTTTTTGTTGTCCAGAACAAAATATGCAGTTGAATGAATCTAGCCAGGGTTGCAAGTTGGGAGTTGGAGGTTGGGGCTAGAGAATTGAGAACCTCAGATTCTTAATGGTGACATTTAGTGTCCACCGATAAAAGCAAAACAGCGTGTTGTCAAGGAAAGAAAGTAAGTTATGTCCGTCTTATATTTCATTCCGAAATTAAGAAAGTAAGTTATGTCCAAGTATGAGACTGTCAGCGATGGCTTTAGCTCGCTGCCTCACCCATTAATCTTCATTAATACTACCATTCCGCCTACCAAATTTGCTTCCTTGCTGAGAGACGCATCACGATATATAACTCACTAAATGGGAATGGTGAGAAGAGGAACCAGGAAAATTGGTGAAAATGAAAGGAGTTGATAATGGAGCAGAAAAGCCAGCTGATGAGGGATAAATCAACAGTGTAATGGGGGGTGAAACCAGTTATTGGGGGGTTGATTTGAGAACAGGGAATGCAGGAAAATTCAAAGTAAGTTGCGTGGCGCAAGAAAGGTACTGTGGACTCATTTTACCACTGGGACTGGCAGGGCAACCCATTTCTCTCGCGGGTCCCCCATTAACCTTTATAAGTGTTGTGTGACTCATTGGGAAGTGACGGGAACAACGCATAAGCTCATCGTTTTCACTTGCATGCCCTTTGCTAAAAATCTCTTTCTCCCTTCTCTGTTTCTAGTTTCTTTCACCCCGTGCCTCCTTCTTTGTAGGCTGTACACAACACCAGAAACTTCAAAAGCCAAAAAAAAAAAAAGCATCACCCCTTTCCCATCCTAATAATCATTGCCGACGATGAATGTTGAACCCCAGAATTCTGAAGCAGAGAGCAGCTCAAACTCATTCTCCTCGCCGCCAACTTCACCATCATCACCCCCTTCAAGCAGGGCTCTTAAAAAATCAGTCTCACAGGGTGAGTCTCAGGGCCCAGAATCAAAAAAGATAAAACGCATTCGAGACTCCAATAAACATCCTGTGTATCGTGGGGTCCGTATGCGTAGCTGGGGCAAATGGGTTTCTGAAATTCGCGAGCCACGCAAAAAATCTCGCATATGGCTGGGTACATTCTCAACCCCTGAAATGGCCGCAAGGGCACACGACGTCGCTGCTCTGAGCATCAAAGGGAACTCCGCCATTCTCAATTTCCCTGAACTAGCAAGCTCGCTGCCCCGCCCCGCCTCTGTCTCTCCGCGCGATATTCAGGCAGCCGCAGCAAAAGCCGCTCAAATGGATCAGTTTGACTCGCCATCGTCATCGTCCGCCTCGTTATTGTCATCTTCATCTTCCATGACCTCGTTGGTTTCGGCAAGGGAAATGTGCAGTGGTTCGGAGGAATTGAGCGAGATCATAGAGTTGCCGAGCTTGGAAACAAGTGAGGAGACGCGTGAGTTTAGGAATGAGTTTGTGTTCATGGACTCTTTATCGGATGGGTGGATGGATCAATCACCATGGTTACAGAGCATGGAAGATTGTGACGGGTACATCGCTGATCAGCTAGCAGTGCCAGCAGAGAGTGGAATCATAAATAACCTCGATAGTTTGCTCTGGAATTACTGAGTGCCCTGTTTTTTTCCTTCTTCTTTCTGAATGGTTGTGGTATATCTCTCTGGTTTTCTTTCTTTGTGTGCTATGCCCTTGTGGTTTTTCATCGAGGGGGGCTGCAACACAACACTGTCGTGTCTCTGTATTTTCTGCGTTTTCTTTGGGATTGCCTGCTCATGCCTCCCTCCTTTTGTTAGAATTGTAAAGGGTTAGGAATAAAACGAAGGGGGAATGTCAATGATTTTCTATACCCGTTCCAGAAATTTCATTACGCCCGGCTACATCCTTGGAAACTTGAAACCCTCATCCGTGAGATGAAAGCTACATGCTTGGAAGAAAGAAGAAAGTATCCACTGAAGAGGGAACGATCGGAAAAACAAACACGGGAATCTTGATCATATCGTTGTTGACTAAAAGCTTAATTTCCAAAAGTCGCCTCTCTCTTGACACACAGTTTTCTTTACGTTAAACAGAATATTACCATTGTCAACGCAGAACAGAGCCCTGTGGGTAGGTTGAATCGTCTAAGGTTATACTCTTAATTAAGGAAGAAGAGATCCTTCTTCCTTTCTCCCAGTTATGAGGAATGAGAAGCTAAGTTTTGGTTATGGCTGATGCAAGAGATGGTGATGAGTGGGGGCCCAGCATGTGTGTATACGTGACAATGAGCATCCCCATTTATCCATTCATCTGTACCTGTACGGGTTGGTTAAAAGGAGGGGGGGGGGAAGAACTACCCTGTACGGTACTTTTTTGGATCCTTTCATTCAACAATAACAACCGCATCATTCAGTCTCATTATAGATCATATCAGTGATTTCGTTCCGGAAACCTTGTACTTTTTACACTAATTAATTAATTAATGTAAACTGGAAGTATTGGCTTCCTGATTCCTGATGAGCGAGCAGTCTCTGCGCAATCGGGACAAATGAACCATAACGTTGGAAAGGCCATCCAGCTGAATCCGATCATGCATGCCTTCCTTTATCTCCAATCATTATGGTTATCAAAACTTCAATTTTAAAATTCAGTGAATGTTCATAGAAAGCCAAAAAAACAAAAAACGACATTACGCTAGAGGAATGGAAAAGCCAATCACAGCACATACATGATCTCAAGAATTGATTTGATAAGATTTTTATGTTTTAACATCTGCTACATTATATATCACGTACGTTATAACGGGGGGGTCCAAATTAACATATTTCTTTCTCACGTGATCAAAGTTTGTGTCCCACCTCCATTTAGAAAGAAACAATCCGTTGCCTCGGAGATCGAGGGATATATCGATCGTATGCACACTGTATCTCTGTAACCAAAGTCCCCCATCAAATGTTCATTGTTTATATATGATTGGGGCAAGTTTGATCAGGACTGTACGTACGGGACTGTTGGCGATCGATCTGAATGCTTGAATTAATACATAAATTTGACATTTGATGCCTTGCTCACACACGTGCTTTTGTTGTACTCCAGAATATATATATATATATATATATATATCTTCATGACTTAATTCACAGTTTAGTTCTCACATTCAATTAACCCAAGAATATATAAATTGGCACGTTTTGATCAAAACCATAAGTTTGGAATTGATGTTGAAGGAAACTTTGAAGCTGGGTAATCGTTGACGCGTCTGTTAAGTGAGAGTTTTACTTGTCAAGGAAGCCACCTCCGAATTTTCTCCAAATATTAGGCTCTTTTTTTCAATGAGAATTAATGGCATGTGAATATGGGGTAATAATAAAAAATAAAATAAAATCTGCATTAGTTAGACTCGGATGCCATGAGTTGAGGGGCATATTATTTAACACCATGAACAGCATTTGAAGAAGTATATTATACTACGTGGCTTAATCTGAAGGGGTTGGGAGGGGGCCGGGGGTTTCTTGCGGCAAGGGGATAGATTAATTGTGGGATAATTAAGAATAATATAACACTCATTAATTCCACGAAAGTCTAGAGGGAAACGTCATTTGCTTTAAAAGACATGATATATACTTGGATGCTTTGCTTTTAACAAATTTAAAGTCAATAGCCTTGGCTTACCCTTTTGATCCCTCTTTTTCTTGCAAGTTGTCATTTTCAATATCATCAAATATATAAACTTGAAGGGAGAAATATAAAGCGAATGAAAACCACAAAATTCCATTCGTCAAAAAGCAAAAAAGGAGAGAACCACAGAATCTAGCGTTCACAGTAGTAGGCACGATGCTTTGTTGTCGAAAAGTTTACTATTTTCAGGCAACACTGTACTACCCTCCATTATTAAGTAGAAATATAAAACCAAATCAAAGAAAAGCCACTGTTTGTCGACGCAGCATTATTATATTAATGTTAAACAATAATGGAGCCACTGTTTGTCCCCCAGTTAAACTCTGGACTATAATACAGGTTGGGAGACACTTACGAATGTGAAAACAGAAAATAACAGCCAAATATGGCTCTCTCTATAGATACACACATATAAAAAAATTGATAAAGATGATACGATTTGAAGATGGTCCATTTAAATCAAAAGGGCAATAATTAAGCAACTAAGCGAAGCATGCAACCACACAAATTAGGCAAACACCATAATGCATGTCCTAGCATGCATTACCAATACGGATTACGTATACTACGTATCCACATGTACCTAATCAATTTGTGTGTGCGTGTGTGTGGTGGAGAACCAAGCTCAACGCGCTTGTCCTTCACTGATCCTTAATTAATTAATTAATCAACGATGTGCTTTGAGTTGATCTACGAATATTCAATATATAATCACTTGGATGGAGTAACAGTCCGCTCTGGAGTCTAGCCCCATGTCTGCCCACTTTGATTGCAATAAAGCTAGAATTTCTTTCTTCCTTTTATTTAAAAAAAAAATAGCTATATGCATCTCTTGCGTAGGCCATTATAAGGCTATTATATGTTAGGGATAGAAAACTAAGACAATAATTGCTCACCAAACAATTGATTAAGTCTATACTACTGTCCATGACTGAACAAATCATCAACCCCCTTGAGGAGGAGCAGTATGTATTTGACTCCAACACTGGTTGCCTTTTTGGTATATCGGTCTCATAATACTCTATATGCTATTACTTTAAATAATGATGATATGGAATCGTGTATAGCTATAAATGCACGTATAGAGGAAGGGGCTCTGGTATGATCTTCCCTTTTTGGTATTATTTTATAAACAAATACTCATCATTGGTATTCAGCACATATAAATACAAGGACATTGTAACTGTCATTGCGGTTGCTGTTGTTGATTGATTATTCTTTCTGCATCGTTGCGATATTCTTTTTAATTTGTCTACCCCACGAAACCGTCTATAATTTTATACCAACCTGCACTTATTGAGCACGTTATTTGGCCTCTAGCTACATCACCTCTTTAAGCTCAATTATTTTCTTATTCATATTGATTCGTCTACACTAAATAATTAACTGACTTGCACTATTTTTATTAGCTCTGACAATTAAAAAAAAAATCTTTCAGTAGAAGCATAATTTAATTAAGTTGTATTATAATATTGTCGGACGTGGGTAGCTGAGTTTTAAGTTTTGATTCTCCTGAGATAAGAATTAGATAAGGAGAAATTGTTTGTAGATATAAGCATGTACTGCTTAATATAAACCTAATTAATTAATTTAAATAGATTAAGAATGTTAGTTAAATTAGTTAATATGATATGTTTTCTTAAAAATAGCTTAGGTATCTTTTTTAATTCCCTTCCTCCTCTTCTATTTGATTATTATTGAGGGAGCATTAATAGGATTAATTTGAAAAAAATTGATAAATATATGAAATAAGTATTAGATTTAGGACTAATAATATATATTAACTCTCCAGTTAAATCCTACGTTAGGGACTATATAAGTAATGACATAAATAAGGTCAATATTAATGTTATTTCAGAGAGATATATATATAACTACAGTGAATCTCACTTAATCATTGGCTCCAGGGATATATAATGTTAAAGTCAATATTGTCACAGCTAACAATATAATGTCTCATTGGCAAGCGTGGTGCCACGCTTATAGCCTGATAATTAAATAGCTAATCACCTGCAATTTCTAAGCAATCATGTAATTTACGTAATTTACACTCATTGTTAAATAAACGCCCTCCTTTTCGTCCTTTCGCATAACCTTCCTAATGAACATTATAAACATGTGTGTGTGTGAGTATATACTCCTCCAGTCCTTATTATAAGACCCCATTTGACTTTTTATTTGGTCCTAATTATAAGACCCCAATCCATTTTGTCTCTTATATTTATGCATTTTTTCCAAGATAATCCTTCTAATAATGATAGTTTTAGCCAATATACTTAATTAGCAAGGATATTTTAGGAATGACAACACTTATTTATTATAAATAACCAACTTAACTTACTTCCTTAATCTCCTCAAATAAGTCAATTGGGTTTTATAATTAGGACCGGAGGAGTAATATAGAGAACAAGCAGAGAGTGTCGTCCGGGACGAGTCGACTTTTGTAGAGCTAGACCCCTCATCATATAACTGAGGAAGAAAGATCAAAGGAAAAGGTTTTATATAATTGTGAATCTTCTTTTGCAAGATTCGATATCCAGACAAGGGCATTACGTGGGCAAATTTGAATACCCCAACCATATCAGACCATCACAGCTAGACATCATTATTTTGATTTTTTTAAGCCCTCCCTTTTTTTGTTGGAGTAAAGTGATGATATGATATTGAACATTTGATCCAAGTGTCAACGAAGGCCAATACAGTGAGACTAAGCTACAAGGACTTTGGCAAAGCCCTGCTTTTTACTGAACTTGATTTCTCTAATTTTTCCCATATATTCACTTGCCCTGTCATTCCTCTAATATATTATGTAGATCTTTGCTATTGGAGTTTTTAAAGTACAGTAATATTATTTCATCCTCTCTACACAGTTAAACTGTCCACTTTTGAAGGCTCTATTATGCTCGCCAAATTTTTAAAGCATTATCACTGCAGGTCTAGCTAGGAGTCATACGATTAATAAATTTTGAAAGCAATAATATTTTAAAAACGCGAAACGAAACCTAAATATGCACGAGGTATTGATCATCGAGCATCTTCTCCTTTCTTTTTCTCTTTGTGGATTGTGACTGTGTGTGAGGGCTCCATGTTCGAGACATTTTTGTCTCTCTTAAAATAATGGTACTTGTGTTCAACTTTATTGTGCTAATTTTTTTGCTTTGTACTGTAATGTGTTTGTTACTTCTGAATAAGATCTGTTCCGCACCCATTATCTTTCCCTCTTTTTCCCCCCTTTTCTTTTCTGTCTTGTTTGCTGTTAATCATGCGCCGAGATACGTGATTAACCAAGATCTTAATGAGGTCGGCCCTAGTATTAATGGTTGGTAATCGATTTCGTTTGTCAAACAGGAAGGATAATTCTATTTATAAGTCGTTGATCACGTGGGTCACCCATGTTTGGTTTGTATGTGCTAGTATCATATATGGTTGACCCACATGCCTATGATTAAAGAGTGCAAGTATTGTTATTTTATATATATTGTATTGTTAATTATATATATACTACTCCGTCCCTAATTATAAGAACCTTTTGGCAAATTACGCTTTTTAAGAAACAATTAAAATTAATTAAAAGCAATTAATATGTAATAATATAATTTTTTTCTAAATATACTCCTAATAAATGTAAGAGAGTAATAATGAGATAAAGAGAAAGAATGTAATATATGAAATTTATTATGAGTAAAATAAGTAATAATGCATTAAATGTTCAGACAAACTCAAAAAGAACCTTATGAAAAGGAACAAATCTATTAAAAAAAAAGATCTTATAATTAGGAACGGAGGGAGTATATATCTGAGACAAACTTGGCGCCACGTACTAAAGGCCAAAAAGAAATTCACACACAGCGCCACCGTACTGGTGATTAGTGGCTAATACAGATTTCTTTTTGGAAGCGATTTTCGTCAGTGCTAACTAATCACTTGTGGGGGCGGGGGGATTGATGGAACCATAAAGTGAGAGTACACTTAAAATCTAAGAAAAAGCTAGCTATTCACACAACATTTCAATGCCAGATTCAGGGAAAATGAAACTGAGGAAAGCTATTTTTTATATATATGCATATGGCGTTAGATATATATATATATATATATATGTATGTAATATTCACCTCAATCCTGTGGGGAAGGAGAATCGTTGTCCTGTATATGGAATCTGACGACATATAATACGCCACTCACTGATAACCAAACCAAAGATCATTGCACTAAGCTAATTATTGGATCCCATAGCACTATTTGTGATTAATTAGAGCCTCCATTGGAAAAGTGAGCAGTTGCAGTGCCTAATCTGTCCCTTAAAATGTAGAAAATCCAAAATCCCGCCGCCTACACACACGTGGGTCATTATTATTCGTTATGAAATGAGAATGTTTAAGTGCCAAATTAATAAATGTCGTGTTGGCATGGAGTGAAGATCTATTTATGCATATCCATCGATCGGTTTTAAATGAGAAATTGAGAATACGCTTGCCGCAGAAAGCTGAAGTAGGTCATCATCAATATAATGATGAGAAGCTAAGACATTAATTTTAACACATATACTGGTCTCTCCGTAGACCTAGACTTAATGTAAGTCCAGGATTTTCCTTAGCAGATTATTGAGCTAACGATTCATCCGAGAGCACCCAAAGACAGACAGGGGCAGATCGGATAAGGGGTGCGGTGATAATAATAGGATTGGTGATTTCGATGTTGTGTGTGAGTGGGCAAGCAGGGAGAGGGACAAGTTTCAGACTTCAGAGCATTGGGTGGGCAGTCACGACCAAGCATGCATGAGGCAACATCTCTGCGTATTTATAATTTTAAGGCACGGAAAACCATGCAAAAACAAGATTAATTCATATCAAGTCTCAAAAATCTCTGCACTGCCTTGAATTGAATGCCGATTTTGTAAAATTGTAATGTTGGCATTCTCTTGTAATAAAGCCTCCCCGAGCAATGAGCAAAACTGTTGATCAGAAGTGATTATCTAGTTTCACATAAACAAGTTTTTCCTGATCTGTCTTGTGACGTTGCAGAGGCAGAGTTGCAACACGTATGGTTTGAGAAACACATACAAGCCCAGCCTGCAAACACAGAGATTATATTTTATGGACCTAATCATGCTTTATTCTGACCACCGGACACTGATGAGAGTGACGGATCCTGTA
>NW_021637585.1:0-35533 GCF_004799145.2 Neltuma alba | reverse complement strand
TCAATCATATGAGTCCAAAAAAAAAAAAAAAAAAATCAAAATCTCAATCATATGAGGCATATCAGCACAAAAGGAATTTGTATTTTATGTACAAAAGCGTGTATTCGAAAAACTGTTAATGTTGGTAAAAATCTAATTTTGATGAAAGTAATGTGAGAATGATTTCTTCTCAAAAGTTGCAAAAGCTCGTTTACAGTGAAAACCAAATAAGCTAGCAGTCTCCTCATGTTTCTCTCACTTTGACTAAAAAGACGAAAAACTTGGAACAATTATAGTGGCGGAAGCAAGCAGAGTTTCAAGTGATCAGAATGAAAGAAACGATGGAACACAGATACATTTAGGAGGAATGACAAATCTCATTTATGAATAGTAATAATAATTCTCAGGGGTAGTTTTAATGACAGATCTCATTTATGAATAGTAATAATAATTCTCACGGGCAGTTTTTTCTTTTCCCCCTTTTCATGAGTCCATTAGTTAAAAAGCAGGAGGTGCCAATAGTAATAACAAACACAATGATAACAGTTTGCAACGATGTCGCAGTTTCCGTAGTTTCCAGTACCAGGATGTTTCATTTTGCAGAGATCATCACAATCCTCGAGGTCGCATCCCACCTTAGGTCTATTTCTTTACAGTTTGTCTTCGCTTCACTTGATCCCCACATTATCGTCCCTGCAAATATCCAATGTTTAATCATTCATTCCATAATATCCCACGTTGTACTGATCTTATTTGTTTTAGGACCGAAGCTAGTATTATATTCTGTATCACTCTCAAATTAGCAAGCCACCATGTTATCCTAGCTAGCTCATGAGATTCAAATGAATGAAGAAATTATTAACCTGAGACAATGAGAAGCAGCAGCAACATGTTGGTGAAGGAAATAGTCTTGGCAGCCATATCTCCAACGTTGTCTCAAATCTATCAGTTCATATGCTTCTTTTGTTCATTGGAATATAATGCATACAGATACCAGCTAGAGAGAGGGGGAGAGATCAGTACGCTACTTACATTAATATTGCTATGGATTGATGAATCTATGTGAGTCTTCTTCGGCTTTCAAATTGAACAATCAGATAATGTTATTTAACCTCAAGACATGCTTTTTTTTTTTTACAAAAAAATTTAGATAAGTTAAGTTTCAGAGGCTCGTCAAAACCGGAACATGTTTCAAGTTTAAGAAATGTTTATAGAGATATTGTGATATTGTAGATCACCCATTAACAAAGTTCTCATATCAACAGCGAGATTCGAATTCATAATTTATAAGTTATGCATAGGCTATTTACTAATTGAAATTTAAATCATGTTTAATGCTTAATTTGCTGTATCCACGATATGGGTCTACGTCTTTCCACCCCTATGCTTCACGCGCATTATACCTGTATTATTAGCCTATTAGCTATTTATATATGAATATAATTTTTTTTTCTTTTTTCCTTTTATGGTTGGACTGATTTCAAATATCATGGTTTTTGCTTAAATTTGTTAAACTTTTAGTGTATTGTTATATGAATTAATTGCGAACATAGTTGCCAGTTATGGCTGCATTCTGACTTGTATATGACCAAATCCAATTAAACTAAATACCTATTTGGAGACTTGAGAGAGCACTTATTGAGTGTCCTTGACTAGCGTGATTTATAATTAAGAAGAAAATATAATAGAGATTAATCAAATACTCTTAAAATGCAAGGGGGATAAATAATTCTGAGTCCCATTTTATTCTTGAAGTTGAAAAATCATTTCTTTTCTTTAAATTTTGATTTTGTAAATTATTTCTCTTTGCTCTTAATATTTGTGTCACTCAAATTAGGCAAAAGAAATAAGGTTTTCAAATCAAATTCTCATAAGAATGATACTTTGCTCATCACTTTATTAGTATTACTTGTCATGAGTGCGACCTGTGCACTTGTGGTGCAAACACAGAGCAATTTCTTCTCAAAAAGTTGCAAAAGCTCATGCACAATAACAAGCAAATAAGGTAGCCATTATCTTCTTATTATCGCTTCACTTGATCCCCACATTATAGTCCCTGCAAATATTCAATTTTTAATCATTCATTCCATAATACCCAATGTTGTAATGATCTTAGATTTAGGATCAAAGCTAGAATTATATTCTGCATCACTTTCAAATTAACAAGGTACCATGTTATACTAGCTAGCTCATGAGATTCAAATGAATGAAGAAATTATTAAGCTGAGATAATGAGAAGTAGCAGCGACAGGTTGGTGAAGGAAATAGTCTTAGCAGCCATATCTCCAACGTAGTCTCAAATCTGTCAGTTCGATTGTACGCTTCTTTTGTTCACTGGAATATATACAGAGACTAGCTAGGGGAAGAGGAAGAGATCAGTACGCTACTTACATTAATAATGCTGTGGATTGATGAGTCCATATGAGTCATCTTGGGCTTTCAAATTGAACAATCAAAAACATTATTATTTAACCTAAACCTCAAAACGTGCATTTTCCAAAAAAAATTAGATGAGTTAGGTCCTAGAATTACTTATCAGGACTAGGGTGTCGGTCGATGGTGTGAAAACACTTCCTGATGTCGAATTCCAAAAACCAGCGAGTATGTTTAGCTTTCAGACTCAGATAGTGCTTACAGAAATATTACAAATCGCCTATAAACAAGATTCTTACCTTAGTAACGAGATTCGAATGCATAACTTTTTTAGGTTATCTTGTTTAGTGGTTTTTTTTCAAAAAAAAAAAAATTCATGTTTCATGCTTAATTTGCGGCATCCAGGATACAGGCATACGTCTTTCCACCTGTATGCTTCACGCGTATTTATACATGTGTTATTAGAACTATTAGCTATTTATACACGTACACAATTTCTTTTTCTTTTTTCCTTTTATTGTTCCACTGATTATGTAAATAATTTCAAATATCACGGTTTTTTTAAATTTGTTAACCTTTTAGTGTATTGTTATGTGAATTAATGGCGAAATAGTTGCCAGCTGTGGCTGCATTCTGACCTGTACATGACCAAATCCCTCAACTATATCAGCTCATACATATCTGAGTCTGAGAGCCCTTTAATCGTTGGAATTATTTCATGTAATTTAGCTGCTGCCTTAATTGTTTATATGAGTTTCTTTAAGGAATTAGTTTTGATGCTCATCATATGAGCATCGAAATTTGGTACATATTTGTTTATTTTTTTTACTTTTATTTTTTTGAAAAAAGGAAGAATAACCAAAAAAGACTTTAACAATTTCAAAATTTTAAATCAGGATTCGTTACAACACTTTAATAGGTTTGATAACAATTACTACCTTTGGTCCTTAATATAAGACTTTGTTTGATTTTTATTTTGGTCCTAAATATAAGACCCCAATCCATTTTGTCTCTCATATTTACTCAATTTTTTTTCAAATATAGTCCTTCTAATAATTATAGTCCCAGTCAATACACTTGATTAGTAAGGATATTTTAGGAAAGACAATATCTATTTAAGACAAATAACTAACTCAATTTACTTCCTTAATTTCCTCAAATTAATCAAATAGGTCTTATAATTAGGACCGGAGGTAGTAATTTGCAAATAACACATTTTTATGAAAATACCTGATTTAATATTTTGCAAGTTCTATGATTTTTTTTGGTCATTCTCCCTTACATTATTTTAATACGTAGAGAATGTAAACTATAGATAATTTTTTTTAGTTGTCAATTTTTCATTTAAAATTATTAGTTCACAATTTTAAATTTAAACTACTGAAACCGTGTTTGGAAGGTGCGAACCTCATCTGGGCATCGAAATTGGTATCGCTGTTAACTAACTTTTCAAATTCTCCATTTAATATTTCATGTCAAAATCTTTAGTGCGATTAAATACTTTTGTTTATATTTTAAAATAAATTTAATACTCCCCTCTCAACATCATTAAATCACAATCTAATGACTAACATTTTTTTGGATTACGACTTAATTAAAGAAGTCTCAATGAGGGATCCAAATCCAAGCACAACAATATAAACCAACTATAAACAGAAACAAAAGAGAACTGAAACTATACAGCATCAAGCATCTCTATTTTTTTCTGCACCAATAAGACTGAGCACCTAATAATAATAACAATTTATTTATTTTTTTTTAGTAGAAAGGATAACAATTTATTTATTTAATAGGACTGCATAATAACATAATATTCCTTTAATCTTAAATATAAGACACATTTTATAGTATAAATTATATTACAGAATGAGTATTATATTTATAATCAGAATACTACCTTCAGTCTTAATTATAAAACTTCGTTAGACGTAATACTTTATAAGTTTGGCCAACAATTAAAGTTACACAGTTACAATAAACAATGTTGTCAATGGGAACGCAATCTCCTGTGGTAGAGCTTCCGTGCTTCTCTTTACACCTCTCCGTACAGTCTTCTTGCTTGCAACTCCATTTACCAGTTATTTCAAAACAGTTCGTGTTCCCCTCCTCACTTGACACTCTCACATATGTACACACACATACACACAAACTCACACAAATTATAAATAATCAATTTATTCATCTGAATTTGCATATTCTAATGCGAAATCAACTGTATTACTAGTTAGACGAAGAGGAGGACAAGCAGCAGAACATTTGTACTTGAAGAAATAATCTTGGCCATTCTCCCAGTTGATCAGAAGCAGCTATAACGTTTCAAATTAATTAGTTGATGGCTTTTGAGTAATGTTCTCACACACACACACACACACACAAAAATATGGCGTGGTTTAAAAGGGGAACGAAATTAATAGCAATTTGAAAAAATTGGTAGAAGTTTTTAAAAATATTGGTTAGTTATAGGTTAAAAAATAATAGCTAATAAATTGGATTCAATGTTCAAACCTTCTAATGATGCGTGAATGGGATCATTCGGAAGGTTACATATATAAATTGGATAGTTTACAAATCGCATGAATGGGTATAATTAACCTCACAGCATGAATTGGATAGTTTATAGATTTAACCTTTATAAAATGTATAGTTTTATCAATGAGATAGAGATATACTTATTAATCTCACATAGCCATATTGAATTTGCAAAGAAAATTGAGGTTTAATTAATTAATTAAGAGATTAATGAATCAATTGAACTAAACACCTCTTTGGAGACTTGAGAGAGCACTTATAAGTAATTGAGTGTATTTGACTAGCATGATCTATAATTAAGAAACAAATATAATAGAGATTAATTGAGTATTCTTAAAATACAGATGGGATAAATAATCCCAAGTCTCATCCTGTCATTGAAGTTCAAGAATCATTTGTTTTATTAAATTTTGATTTTGAAAATAGTTTCTCTTCACTCTTAATATTTGGGTCACCCAAATTAGACGAAAGTGTGATGTTTAATATTTAATTTGGTTTTAAAACCAAATTTTTGTAAGAACAATACTTTTCACATCATTTTATTGGTGTTACTTGTCAAAAATACGATCTGTACACTTGCTGTGTGAATACAAAGCAATTTCTTCTCAAAAAGTTACAAAAGCTCATTCACAGTGAAAACCAAATAAGGTAGCCATTCTCCCATCATGTTTCTCTCATTGGGCCTAAAAAGACGAAAACTTGGAACAATTATAATGACATCACTAAAACGATGAAACAAAGATAATACATTTAGGAGGGAAATGACAAATGCTCTTTGTGAATCGTAATAATAATTCCCTGAGGTAGTTTTTTTTCCCCTCTTCCCCTTTCATGAATGCATTAAGTCATTAAAGAGCAGGAGGTGAGGCCATGGCATTGGCAAAAAAGTAATAGCAAGCACAATGATAAACATTTCCAAAGACGTCGCAAATTCTGTAGTTGTCATTGCCAGGATGTCTCATTTTGCAGGCAATGTCACAGGCTAAGAGCTGGCATCCCTCCACAGTGCTTACTTCTTTATAGTTTGGCTTCGCTTCACTTGATCCCCACATCATCATCATCACTGCAATATTCAATGTTGGGTTAATAAGGTTCATTTTTACTTTAAAATTATTCAGGAATGAGCTATGGGTATATGAGCTTTTTTTTTTTTTTGGAAAAAAGGAACAATGATAGTATGATACTCTTTTTTATTGAAAGTATTAATGATCAATGTTAAACTTTTAATAGAGAAGATAAAATTGTTTTTTTTGTTATTTTTAAAAACATTTTCAAAGTGACATTGAGTGAGAGAAAAAAATGTTATTAACCTGAGAAATTATTAACCTGAGATAATGAGAAGCAGCAGCAACATGTTGGTGAAGGAAGTAGTCTTAGCAGCCATATCTCTAGCGTAGCCTCAAATCTATCGGTTCATATGCTTCTTTTGTTCATTGAAATATAATATATACAGAGACTAGGTAGAGAGAGGGAGGGAGAGATCAGTACGCTACTTACATTAATAATGCTATGGATTGATGAGTCTCCGTGTGTCATCTTTGGCTTTCAAATTGAACAATCAGATAATATTATTAAACCTCAAGACGTGGTTTTTTCCCCTTCTACAAACAAAATTTAGATGAGTTAAGTTTCACAGAGTCATGAAAATTAAGATATGTTTTCAGATTTAGAAATACTTATAGAGATATTGCACATTGCCCACAATAAGATTCTTACATTAATAGCAGGATTCAAATTCACAATTTTATGAATTATGCATCGGCTCTTTACCAATTAAACCAACTTTTATTAGTTGCTTTTAAAAAAAAAAAACTATGTTTCGTGCTTAATTTGCTGCATCTAGGATATGGGTACACGTCTATGCTTCACACGTATTATTAGGCCTATTAGCTATTTCTATATGAGCACAATTTCATTTTCTTTTTTCCTTTTATGGTTGGACTGATTTCAAATGTCGTGGTTTTTGCTTAAATTTGTTAATCCCTCCATTCCTTTTTATAAACAACCTTAGATTCAATCACATAGATCAGAAAATTAGTTAAAATTGGTTAAAAACAATAAATGTATAGAAATTGAAAGTTCTTTTTTTAAAATACCTTTATATTTGAGGAAAAAGAATAAGAAAATTATTATAATAAAAACATTATGAAAAAGAGAATGTGTGATGGAGAAAGATAATGGTTTGAGAAATGAGGTAATAAATATATTGAATATTAAAATAAGTAATCATTTGTTTTATTAAATTTTGATTTTGAAAATAGTTTCTCTTCACTCTTAATATTTGTGTCACCCAAATTAGGTGAAAATGTGATGTTCAATATTTAATCCGGTTTTGAAACCAAATCTTCATAGGAACAATACTTTTCACATTATTTTATTGGTATTATTTGACAAGAATACGACCTGTACACTTGCTGTGCAAACATAGAGCAATTTCTTCTCAAAAAGTTGCAAAAGCTCATTCACAATGAAAACTAAATAAGGTAGCCATTCTCTCATCATGTTTGTCTCATTTGGCCTAAAAAGACGAAAACTTGGAACAATTATAATGGCATCACTAAAAGATGGAACAAAGATAATACATTTAGGAGGGGAATATCAAATGTTATTTGTGAATAGTAATAATAATTCCCTGGGGTAGTCCCCCCCCCCTTCGCCTTTCATGAATCCATTAAGTCATTAAAGGAGCAGGAGGTGAGGCCATGGCATTGGCACAAAAGCAATAGTAAGCACAATGATAAACATTTCCAAAGACGTCGGAAATTCCATAGTTGTCATTGCCAGGATGTCTCGTTTTGCAGGCAATGTCACAGGTCAAGAGCTCACATCCCTCCCCAGGGCTTACTTCTTTATAGTTTGGCTTCGCTTCACTTGATCCCCACATTATTATTATCACTGCAATATTCAATGTTGGGTTAATAAGGTTCACTTTTACTTTAAAATTATTCAGGAAGGAGCTATGGGTATATGAGTTTTTGTTTTCTAAAGGAACAAAGATACTTTTTTTTTTATTGAAAGTATTAATGATCAATGTTATACTTTTAATAGAGAAGATAAAATTGCTTTTTTTTGTCATTTTTAAAAACATTTTCAAAGTGACATTGAGTGAGGAAAAAAAATGTCATGGATACCCACGATTCGTTCATGAATGCTTGTAGAGAAATTATTAACCCGAGACAATGAGAAGCAGCAGCAACAGGTTGGTGAAGGAAATAGTCTTAGCAGCCATATCTACAGCGTAGCCTCAAGTCTATCAGTTCATATGCTTCTTTTGTTCATTGGAATATAACATATACAGAGACTAGGCAGAGAGAGGGAGGGACAGATCAGTACGCTACTTACATTAATAATGATATGGATTGATGAGTCTATGTGCGTCATCTTTGGCTTTCACATTGAACAATGAGATAATATTATTAAACCTCAAGATGTGTTTTTTTTTTCCTTCTACAAACAAAATTTAGATGAGTTAAGTTTTAGAGAGTCATGAGAATTAAGGTATTATTTAGGTTTAGGAAATACTTATAGAGATATTGTACATCGCCCCCCAACAATGTTTTCATATCAACAGCGGGATTCAAATTCACAACTTTGTGAATTATGCATAAACTCTTTACCAATTGAACTAACTTTTATTAGTTGTTTTTTTTTTAAAAAAATGCTTCATGCTTAATTTGCTGCATCTAGGATATGGGTCTACATCTATGCTTCACACGTATTTATACATGTATTATTAGGCCTATTAGCTATTTCTATATGGACACAATTTCCTTTTCTTTTTTCCTTTTATAGTTGGACTGATTTCAAATGATTTCAAATGTCATGGTTTATGCTTAAATTTGTTAATCCCTCCATTCCTTTTTATAAACAACCTTAGATTCAATCATGTAGATCAAAAAGTTAGTTAAAATTGATTAAAAACAATAAATGTATAGAAATTGAAAGTTCTTTTTTCATAATATATTTATTTATGAGGAAAGAGATAAGAAAATTATTATAATAAAAAGAATTATTAAAAAGAGAATGTGTGATGGAGAAAGATGATAGTTTGAGAAATAAGATAATAAATATATTGAATATTAAAATAAGTAATTAATATAGACAAAATAGAGAATTTGTTACAAAATTTTAAGACGATTTATAAATATTACTTATATCTAGAGAGAAGAGAGACATAGTGATTGTCGCTTAAAAAAAAAGACAGAGGGAGTAACCTTTTAGTGTATTGTTATATGAATTAATGGCGAAAATTGTTCATTCTTGGGCTGCATCCTGGCTTATATGACCAAATCCCCCAGCCACGCCAGCTCATTCCATCGTTCACGTCGCTGCCTTGTTGTCTATATGAGTTTCTTTGAGGCATAGTTTTGATGCTTATAAGATGAGCACCGAAATTTGATACATATTTATTTATTTTCTTATTTTTATTTTTTTAAAAAGAAGAAATAACAAAAAAGACCCTAAAATTTGTAAAATCACAAATCAGAATTTGTTACGACATTTCAATAGTTTCTAATAACAATTTTTGCAAATAATAACACATTTTTGTGAAAATACCTGATTTAAGATTTTACAATTCTATGACTTTTTTTTTTGTCATTCTCCCTTAAATAAATTATTTTAATGAGTTGAGAATTTAAAATATAATAATTTTTTAGCTGTCAATTTTTTATTTAAAATTATTAGTTCAAAATTTTAAATTTAAACTACTAAAACCTTATTTGTAAGGTGCGAACCTCATCAAGATGAGTACCAAAATTGACATCGCTCGTCTGTTATCTTACTTTTTAAATTCTCTATTTAATTTCATCTCAAAATTTTTAGTGCAATTAAATACTTTTGTCTATATTTTTAAAATAAATTTAATACTCCCCTCCCAACATCATTAAATCACAATCTAATGACTAGCATTTCTTTTTTGGATTAAGACTTGATTAAAGAAGTCTCGTTGAGGGATCCAAATCCAAGCACAATAGTAAAAGCCAACTATAAAAAGAAACAGAAACAACAAAGAAATGAAACTATCCAGCATCTCGTATCTCTCCTTTTATCTGCATCAATAACTGAACAGAACTGAGAGCTAGTGAGCATCCAATAATAATAACAATTTATTTATTTAATAGGACCGCATAATATCATAGTATTTCTATAAAATGGTTCTTATATTTATGATTGGAGCAATGTATAAGTTTGGTCAACAATTAAAGTTGACACAATTACAATAAACAGTGTTGTCAACGGGAACGCAATCTCCTGTGGCAGAGCTTCCATGCTTCTCTTTACACCTCTCCGTACAGTCTTCCTTCTTGCAATACCCTTCACCAATTGTTTTAAACAGTTCGTGTTCCCCTCCTCATCACTTGACCCTCTCATAGCCGCAGATCTATATGTGTGTGCGCGCGCGCGCGCGCACATACACAAACTCACACAAATTATAAATAATTAATTTCTTTATCTGAATTTGTATATTCTAGTACGAAATCAACTGTATTATTAGTCAGCTATATATTGAACCTGAAACGACGAGAAGGACAAGCAGCAGAACATGTGTACTGAAGAAATATTATTGGTCATTCTCCAGATTGATGAGAAGGAACTATAACGATTCAAGTTAACTTGTTGATGGTTTTTGAGGAATGTTCTTATATATATGGTGTTGTTTAAAAAGGGAACTAAATTAATAGCAATTTGAAAAATTGGTAGAAATTTTTTAAAATATTTGGTAATTATAGGTCAAAAAATAATGGCTAATAAATTGGATTCAATGTTCAATCTTTCTAATGATGTATGAATGGGATCATTTGGAAGGTTACATTTATAAATTGCATGAATGGGCATACTTAACCTCACATAGCATGAATTGGATAGTTTATAAATGTAACCTTTATAAATTGGATAGCTTTGTCAATGAGATGGAGATATACTCATTAACCCACTATAGCCATATTGGATTTACAGTCAAAATTAAGATTTAGTTAATTAATTAATTAAAAGATTAATGAATTAACTAAACTAGACATCTATTTGAAGACTTAAAAGAGCACTTATTGAGTGTACTTGACTAGCGTGATATATAATTAAGAAGCAAATATAATGGAGATTAATTGAGTACTCTTGAAATACAAGGAGAATAAATAACCTTGAGTCTCATTTTGTTCTTAAAGTTCAAGAATTATTTGTTTTTGTTAAATTTTGATTTTGAACATAGTTTCTCTTTGCTCTTAATATTTGTGTCACGCAAATTAGGTGAAAGTGATTAGGTTTTGAAACTAAATCCTTGTAACAATGATACCTTTTCATCACTTTATTAGTATTACTTGTCACGAGTATGACCGGTACACTTGTAGTGCAAACACTGAGCAAGTTGGTCTCAAAAAATTGCAAAAGCTCACTCACGATGAAAGGCAAATAAGGTAGCCATTATCTCCTCATGTTTCTCTCATTTGGACTAAAAAGACGAAAACTTGGAACAATTGTAATGGCAGAAGCAAGCAAAGTTTCAAGTGATCAGAATGAAAGAAATGATGGAACACCGATACATTTAGGAGGAATGAGAAATCTTATTTTTGAATAGTAATAATAATTATCAGGGGTAGTTTTTTTCCTTTTTCCCCTCCTAATGAATCCATTAATTAAAGAGCAGGAGGTGCCATCGCGCAATAGTAATAGCAAACGCAATGATAATAGTTTGCAATCATGTCGCAGTTTCCATAGTTTCCACTACCAGGATGTTTCATTTTGCAGATATCGTCACAATCCTCGAGGTCGCATCCCACCTTAGGGTCTATTTCTTTACAGTTTGTCTTCGCTTCACTTGATCCCCACATTATCATCCCTGCAAATATCCAATGTTTAATCATTCATTCCATATATAATATCCAACATTGTACTGATCTCATTTGATTTAGGGCCGAAGCTAGTATTATATTCTGTATCACTCTCAAATTGACAAGCTACCATGTTATCCTAGCTAGCTCATGAGATTCAAATGAATGAAGAAATTATTAACCTGAGATAATGAGAAGCAGCAGCAACATGTTGGTGAAGGAAATAGTCTTAGTAGCCATATCTCCAACGTATAGTCTCAACTCTATCTTTTTTGTTTTTTTTTGTTTTTTGCCAACGGTAGTCTCAGCTCTAGCAGTTTATTTTTTTTTTTTTTTTGGTTGGAAAGGAGGGCTAAGCCCGAAGAAAAGACAAAGCTAGCCGCCTAGATCATTGTGATCCAACAACCCACCAGGTTCGTTCACATCTTCACTTGCTATTCTGTCTCTTTCTATCAATTGCAATATGTGGGGAGGGATGTCTTCCACGTGGCTCCATCGTCCCTGCTTCACAAAGCTGAGCTTTGCTAAACCATCGGCGCACTGGTTAGCGTCCCTTCGCACTACCTGGATCCTAACTTTCCAGCATCGTCCCAGCAGCTTATAGATACTCTGAAACAAACTGCTAGAAAATTCTTCACTTTGCTTGCCCTTCAACTTCCTTGCTAGATCTTCAGAGTCAACCTCAAGCATCAAATTTCTGATTCCCAAGTCCCACGCAAGTTCCAAGCTTTTCTTAGCTCCCCAAGCTTCTGTCTCTAAGACTCCACAGAAGCCCACTTGCTCTGCAAATCCACCGACCCAGCTGCCTTGATCGTCCCGAATCAAACCTCCGCATCCTGAGAAGCCGGGATTTCCCCTACATGCTCCATCGGAGTTCACTTTAAACCACCCCTTTTCTGGTCTCTTCCAATAGAAGTTCTCATGAATAATTGGTGTTCGACTGTTTGGCTGAATCATGTCCTGTTGAGCTTCTACAATTTCCTCAGCAAGTCGCCAGATCCGTTCAACACATGATCTGGGATCAGCAAGATCGGCCCTGAAGAGTCTTCCATTTCTCTGTTTCCAAAGCACCCAGCATGCTACGCCAAAAATTACGCCGCAAGGTAAGGATCTATGTTTTCTCTGGTTATCTAAATTGGTTTGTAGCCACTGCTGAATTAGTTCACGCTCTGGGGTGTCATTATTAGACAAATTTCCTCTAAGCTCCTGATCAGTCCATCTCAAGCTTCTCCACACACTCTTCGCATATTTACAATCCTTAAGCACATGAAGGGTAGTTTCTCTGTCTCCACAGACATCACAGACACTACTAGCTCCCCATCTTCTATTCCTTAGATCTCCTGTGTGAAGACGATCTTGAGCAGCTAGCCATAGGAAACAGCGAATTTTCTCTGGGCCTTTCCATTTCCAGACTAGATCCCATATCTTCTCATGACTTCCCATTTTATCTCCTCGGAGTAGTTTGTATCCGCTTTTTACCGAGTATACCCCATCTCTTCCACCCTTCCATAGCCAGCAATCTCTCCCTTCGCCATGTGGAGGTACACAAGCTTGAATTTTAGCTTGAATCAGAGCTGGTACAAAATTGTTTATCTTTGACCAATCCCATTCACCTGTGTTCGTCACTACATTAGCAACTTTCCATTGAAGAGCCTCTTCATTCACTTCACTGGTTCTTTCATTCCATAAAACTAGCCCCCTCTCAACCCATTCATCCTTCCAGAAATTCGTGGAGTAACCGTCTACCACACCCTTCCATATGTTACTGCTTAAGGTCTGCCAAACCTCTGCAACATCTTTCCATAGAGGGGAGGCATTCTGAGGGACAAGGATATCACTTTCCAATTCCCTACCTTTATTATACTTATGAAGTAATACCTCTTTCCATAGCCCTTGATTGTTCGCCTTCAAGTTCCAAGCTAGTTTTAAAAAACAAGCAATGTTCATGTCCTGCAGGTTTAGCACTCCTAATCCCCCACAACACCGGGGTTTCTGGACCTGGTCCCATCCCACCAAGTGTATTTTCCTTGTGTCAGGGTCATGACCCCAAATAAAATTTCGTTGAATTCGTTCCACTTCAGCCAGCAGAGATTTAGGGAGTAGAGACACCATCATGGGGTAAATAGGGATGGCCCCTAAAACTGATTTAGCTAATGTAGTACGCCCAGCCATACTTAAGCAGTTTGTTTTCCATCCAGCCAATCTCCTTTTTACTCTGTCTACAATAAATCTGAAGCTTTTTCCTTTTCCCTGGCTATAGGATAGAGGAACTCCTAAATAAAAGCCCAGATCTAATTCCTCTTTAAAACCAGACATAGTAGTCAATTTTTTTCTAATTTCTCCCTTAACATTATTAGAGAACAATATAGCAGATTTAGCAGCATTGACCTTCTGCCCTGATAGTGAGCAGAACTTGTTCAAGCTATCCAGTGTTATTTGCATTTGTAGTTCTGTCGCCTCACCAAAAACAATTAAGTCATCAGCAAACATAAGGTGCGTTATCTCTGGTCCATTTCTACCAATTCTAATAGTTCTCCAATTACCGTTCCTGCATTCATCCTGGATAATATGGGAGAGTTTTTCCATAGCCAGAACAAATATGTAGGGGGAGAGGGGGTCCCCCTGTCTAATGCCTCTTGTAGGGAGGAACATATCCGTCTTAGAGCCATTCCATAGTATCTGTGTAGAGACAGAGGTGATACATCTCATAATTAGATCCCTAAAATCGTCTTTCAATTTTAGTTCTTTTAACACATTCTCTATGAAAATCCATCTCAATCTATCATAGGCCTTCTCCAGGTCAATTTTAATGGCAAAAAAACCCCTTTGCCCTTTGATTTTCTTCATAGAGTGAATCACTTCCTGAGCCACGAGGATATTATCTTGAATATATCGCCCTGGAACAAAGCTAGCCTGATTGGGGGCCACCACTTTCTTCAAACTATTCTTCAACCTGCTGACTATAATTTTAGTCACACATTTATACAACACATTACATAAAGCAATGGGCCTCATTTGTTTTAAATTCTCAGGTCTGTCCACCTTGGGGATGAGAGCAACAAGGGTCCGGTTGATACTATGTAACTCCTTTTCGCCATTCCACAGCTTCTGAACAAAATTACAAACATCCTTCCCCACTGTGTTCCATTCTTTTTGAAAGAAAAGAGCCGGGAAGCCATCTTCACCTGGGGCTTTAAAAGCACCTATAGCAAACATTGCTTGAAAAATTTCTTCATCAGAAATATTTTCCCCCATACTTTCCAATTCTGCCTCATTTAGAGATGGAAAGGTGCTTTGTGTTCTAAGGTCTGCCTCTGAATCAAACTCCCCTTCTTCGCTGAAAAGTTTAATAAAAAAGTTCCGGGCCATCTCTTTCAATGCAGCCTCATCCTCTACCCACTCTCCATGCTCCCCCTTCAACATTGCAACCTTATTTCTCCTCCTCCGAGAAAGAGTACGAATATGATAGAATTTAGTATTCCTATCTCCATCCCGAATCCATTCTCCTCTTGATTTTTGGTACCAGAGAACCTCTTCTTGTTTCAGCACTTCTTCTAGTTCTTTTTGTAGTCTCTTCTCTAGCTGTGTCAGAGATTGCCAAGGTCGAAACATATTGCTCAGTTTCTTTTGTATCCCGTCAATGCGAGATAATAATTGCCTTTTCCTTCTCTGAATGTTTTTAAATACTTCCACATTCCATACTTTTAACTTTTGCTGTAGCTCTTTCAAGTTTTCACGAACGCACCCCTCATCTCTCCAATTGGCAGAAACAAAAGGTTTGAAATCATCATGGAGCAACCAAGCAGCCTCAAAACGAAAAGGTCTTTGTCCCCATCTTCTAGTTTCCTCTTTAAGGCATAATAATAAAGGGTTGTGGTCAGAACAATTCAGTCTAGTAAGAACTTTAACCACTGCCTCCTTATACTTACATCTCCAAGCATCGTTGCAAAGCCCACGATCCAATTTTTCAAAGACTCTGTCATATCCTGGAATCATAGGACCCTTCCAGGTATATTTGTGACCCCAATCGCCAATTTCCATAAGTTTGCAATTATCAATTCTATCATTGAAAATATCACATCTTCTATGATTAATTGGGGCACCTCCTCTCTTGTCCACCTCTCCCCTTATATCATTCAAGTCTCCAATAACAGCCCACCTCTCTGTAGTTACTTTAGAGATATCCTCCAGACTTTCCCAGAAAAGCTTTTTCTCCTTTTCCCTTGGACTGACATAAGCAATAGTTAGTTTCCATCGTTCTTCCCCTAGAAAACCAACATCCAGGTGAATGAACTGATTATCTTGTTTAAGCGGTAGTACAGAGACCTTCTGATCTTTCCAAGCCACCCATATTCCTCCTGAAAAACCGATTCCAGGTACTACAATCCATTTCTGAAATCCCAATCCTTTAAAGAGACCATCTGCCCTGTGAGCACTAACTCTGGTTTCCAATAATCCTATTATATCAGGTTTTTTTTCCTCCACAATAAGTTTCAAACTCCTGCGAAATTCTATGCTGCCAGCACCACGACAATTCCAAATCAGTATGTTTTGATCCATAACACAACAGAATTGGTAAGAAGAACACAGTACTTAATCAAGGTTCATGGTTGCTCCTTCTCCAAGCATGCTTGACATGGCTACATCAGGATCATCAGCTTTCACTATCTGATTATTCATATCCACCATATCACTCTCAGGAGGTCTACCTGCATCAGCACCTCTTAGTAGTTGGAGCTCTCGAGCCGCTTGAGGGGTTTCATAAACAATATTGGTATCCAGTTCTCCCAAAACTTCTCTTCCCTCTGCCAAGCCATTCAAATCGTTGTTTTTCTGTTCTGAAACTGATACATCCTCCCTTTTACTCCTTGCTTTTCTCTTCTGTTCAGTCAATCTTTGGGATAGAGCTAAATCTCTCACAGGGCTCGGTTGATGCTTCTGAGAAGGGATTTCCATCTGTGAGACCTCGTTATGGCTCGCATGGGGCACTGAGGTGTTTCCTTTCTTTTTAACCCATTCTTTAGCAGGGATTACTTCTTGGATTTGCATTTCAATATCTGTCTCAATACCTGCAACTGCATTTTGTTCCTCTTCAAGTCCATCAAGCTTTGAGAATCTTGACCCACTAGCATCATAGTGGGGAGCACTCTTCCCATTCACACCCCCATTCCTCCTCCATCTTCTATTGCTTTGAACTGTAGTCCATTCACCATACAGCTTCTCTTCTTTCTTCTGTTCTCCACCTTCCCCCTCCTGAGCCTCTGTATGTTCTTGTTGACATTCCTTGATTGTATGCCCATAGCGTCCACACGCGTAGCAGAGTAGGTGTAAGCCTTCATAAGCAATAGGCCTTTCTTTCCCATCTAATATGTAAACAGGGAGGAGAGGTTTACTGAGATCCACCTGAACACCTACTCTAGCATATCCTCCCCTAGACCTTAGTGATGTTGACATGTCTACCTTCACAGTGCTCCCCACCTCATTACCCATGGCTTCTAGAATTTCTTCTTCATAGTATTCGAGAGGCAAGTCTGGGAATCTAACCCAAACTAAAACATCTTTTATAGCCTCAGATCTAGGATCAAAGTTAGGTTCCCATTTTCTGATGGTAACATAATAATCAGATATCATCCACGGCCCTCCCAAGACAGCCAACTCATAATCCTCAACAGCAGAAAAAGTAACAATGAAGAAGTCATTAGAGAGATCAGTCACCTCTATGGTTCCAGATTTTGCCCACATCTTTTGAAGTCGATCAGTCATTGTGCGCAGATTAAACCTCCTGCCTAGCACCTTGATAATCAGACTGAATTGATAAGGCTTTCGGATTTTGTTTAAAGCCTTTTCTGTAAATACAAATTCAGGGATCTCAATTTTGCCTTTCATGTGTTTAATAACCTTTATTTCTGAACGGATAGACTCAATCACTTCATCATCTTCATGCAGGTTGTCTTTAGAAGCCCCAGCACGCGATACATCACCACGGAGCATTTCTTTAAACGATCTGCGATTACCTTCTCTACTGCCCAGCACCACAATACCTTCACTACTCTTGATTTTCTTTGTGTCTCGTTGCAGCAGATCTTCTTCTTCCACAGTCCGACTACCACCCTCCCCAATCTTTGGGAAGTTCGTTGACGAGAGTAGAGAGCGGCTCATGTCTATTTGATGGCTAGCTCTAGCAGTTTATAGTTATACTTTATATGCTTCTTGTAATTTTGTTCATTGGAATATATAGAGGGAGAGGGATATATCAGTATAGTAGGTACATTAATATTTAATAATTGAGCACAAGACTCTAATAATGGCTAATAAATACTGGGGATTCCCAATTTGTCATGATGCATGAATGGGATCATTGGAAATGATGTTTTTAATGACATTTATGCCTCTCTGCACAAAGCTTCAAATTTGGAAAGATCATATTTCTCTCTGTGTATCCTATACCCCCTCCAAATAAATAATCAATTTATTTATCTGAATTTGTATATTCTAAATTTCTAATACGAAATCAACTGTATTACTAGTCAGCGATTGAACCTGAAACATCCTATACCCCCTCCTAATAAATAATCAATTTATTTATCTGAATTTGTATATTCTAAATTTCTAGTACGATATTACTAGTCAGCTATTGAACCTGAAACAACGAGGAGGACAAGCAGCAGAACATGTGTACTTGAAGAAATATTCTTGGCCATTCTCCAACTTGATCAGAAGCAGCTATAACGTTTCAAATTAATTAATTGATGGCTTTTGAGTAATGTTCTCACACACACATACAAATATGTCGTGGTTTGAGAGGGGAACTAAATTAATAGCAATTTGAAAAAATTGGTAGAAATTTTTAAAAATATTTGGTAGTTATAGGTTAAAAAAAAAGGCTAATAAATTGGATTCAATGTTCAAACCTTCTAATGATGCGTGAATGGGATCATTCGGAAGGTTACATTTATAAATTGGATAGTTTATAAATCACATGAACGGGTAAAATTAACCTCACAGCATGAATTGGATAGTTCATAGATGTAACCTTTATAAATTGTATAGTTTTGTCAATGACATAGGGACATAGTCATTAATCTCACATAGGCATATTGAATTTGCAATGAAAATTGAGGTTTAATTAATTAATGAAGAGATTAATGAATTAGTTGAACTAAACACCTCCTTGGAGACTTGATTGAGCGTTTATAAGTAATTGAGTGTCCTTGACTCATGATCTACAATTAAAAAATAAATATAATGGAGATTAATTGAGTAATCTTAAAATACGAGTGGGATAAATAATCTTAAGTCCCATTTTGTCACTGAAGTTCAAGAATACTTCTTTTATTAAATTTTGATTTTGAAAATAATTTCTCTTCCCTCTTAATATTTGTATTGACCAAATTAGGCAAAAGTCTGATATTCAATATTTAATACAGTTTTGAAAACAAATCTTCATGAGAACAATACTTTTCTTATCATTTTACTGGTATTACTTGTCAAGAATCTGACCCGTATATTTGTGGTGCGAACACGGAGCAATTTCTTCTCAAAATATTGCAAAAGCTCATTCACAATAAAAACCAAATAAGGTAGCCATTATCTCCTCATGTTTCTCTCATTTGGACTAAAAAGACAAAAACTTGGAACAATTATAATGGCATCACTAAAACGATGGAACAAAGATAGTACATTTAGGAGAGGAATGACAAATGTTATTTGTGAATGGTAATAATAATTCCCTGGGGTAGTTTTTTTTTACCCTTCCCCTTTCATGAATCCATCAAGTCATTAAAGAGCAGGAGGTGAGGCCATGGCATTGGCACAAAAGTAATAGCAAACACAATGGTAAACATTTCCAAAGACATCGCAAATTCCGTAGTTGTCATTGCCAGGATGTCTCGTTTTGCAAGCGATGTCACAGGCCAAGAGCTCGCATCCCTGCACAGGGCTTACTTCTTTACAGTTTGGCTTCGCTTCACTTGATCCCCACATTATCATCACCACTGCAATATTCAATGTTGGGTTAACAAGATTCATTTTTACTCTGAAATTATTCAGGAAGGAGCCATGGGCGTAGGAGTTTTTTTTTTAAAAGGAACAATGATACTCTTTTTTTTTTATATTGAAATTGTTAATGATCAGTGTTAAACTTTTAATAGAGAAGATAACATTAATTGAAAGGAATGAAGAAAATCATGAACCTGAGACAATGAGAAGCAGTAGCAACATGTTGGTGAACGAAATCGTCTTCGCAGCCATATCTCCAACGTAGTCTCAACTCTATCTTTTTTGTTTCTTTTGCCAACGGTAGTCTCAACTCTAGCAGTTTATAGTTGTACTTTATATGCTTCTTGTAATTTTGTTCATTGGAATATATAGAGGGAGAGGGATACATCAGTATAGTAGGTACATTAATATTTAATAATTGAGCACAAGACTCTAATTAATGGCTAATAAATACTGGGGATTCCAAATTTGTCATGATGCATGAATGGGATCATTGGGAATGATGTATTTAATGACATTTATGTCTCTCAAATTTGGAAAGATCATATTTCTCTGTGTATCCTATACCCCTCCAAATTAAGAAATGTATTAAAATGTTTTCTATATTTGTTCTTATTATAAAAAAAGTATTCAAAATATGCTTTATATTTTTTCTCACTTATTTACTTTATTTGTCTCTATATTTATTAAGTCAATAAGAGTAAAATTAAAAAAAAAGCTCATTAATTACTCTTCAAGTGACTTATATTTTGAAAAAGAAAAATTTCTACAAGTGACCTACAAATAAAAACAAAATTTTACTTTCAATTTAAAGTTGTCTTAATATTAAGTGTTTTTAAAGTTTGCTTTTGATTATTTATGTTCTTTTCTTTGCTATACTCTCTCTCTCTCATCACATTTTCCAATATATTTTCTTTCATTTATTTTCTCATCTATTATAACAGTATATTTAAGAACAAAAGTATATTTTTAAACTATTTATTTTTATAACTAATTTTTTTTGTTGTATGTAATCTAGTTAATTTTTTTGGACCTTGAATGTAATCTAGTTAATTGAAACTTATAATAAGTACCGCTTTAGTCGACAATATACATCATTTTAACTAATTCATGAAGATCAAAAAATGGTAGTTAGCTCATTAAATATATGTCTCAATTTCAAAAAAAATTTCAACTTTACCCAAACAAAATGAGGCTGTGAAAGAGAGAGAAAAACACAATAAATTATATTTAAGTATTAATTGTTAGGACAAAATTAATAAATAAGCATTAATTACTCACCTAGTGACTTGTATTCTAAACTCAACCATTTTTCTGAGAGTAACTTATATTATGAATGGAAGGTAGTATACATGGTCGAATTATAATTAAAAAAGTTGGTCAAAATTGATTAAAAGTTGAATGTATAAAAACATATTTTATTTTCTAGAAATGTCGATATTTCTCAAGAGGGTGTGATTAGGAAAAAATAAGAGAGAATACATTATAAATTTAAATATTTTCGATTAGGTAAAATCAGAATGGGTTCTTATTTTAAAATAAAAGCTATTAATATAAATTTACCCTATTTTCAGGTAAAATTAATAACTTACCGACCTTTTTTTAATTTAGGAGAGATAGTCAGTGGCGCTTTGTAACAGGGATTGAAGGAATAATGAAGTATTATATTAACTTATATTTAAAATAAGAACCCACTCTCTAATAAGAAACTTAAATGTCATTTTGCCCCAGTTTTGCAATGGCCAATTTTCTATGAAGAGCCTCTCCCAATCCCCGTCCCTGGAATCAGGTTAGGCGATTAAACTAATTAACGAAATAGGGATTCAAAATTTATTAGTTAGTTTGATGGCTATTAATTCTTTTTTTTTTTGCCAACGGTTTGATGGCTATTAAAACAAGCAGGAATTAAAATAATACTACTTCTAGTTTTAATTATAAAACCTCATTTATAGTTTACAAACGATGTTTTATAATTAGGATCGGAGGTAGTATAATTTAATTTGATATATTGAAGTATTATATTGCTTAAATTAAATGATAACAAATTAAACCCATACGTATTAATAATTTTATACAAGAAAAAACTCACTTAAAAATAACATAATTTTGACTAGCAATTAAAAAAATTGGAAAAAAAAATGAAGTAGGAAATGGACCAGATTCAAACTTTATAGCAAAAAGTGAAAATTGACCCTCCGCTTGTTGATTCTTCATATATTTCTTCAGCTTCATAAACAAAACAAAAAAAATTGTCATGGCAATTATATTTCAGGCTTGTTACCTAATACAAACATGTTAAAATAATTGTTCTTCAAAGGAGGTACGTGGACCAATTAAAAACGAGTTGGGGATGCCGGGAGTTGGCCATCTTCCTGTTGTAACTACAATTTCTGAAAAACTCGTATGAGCCTTGAGAAGACCAAAAGCCTAATACAACCGGTAAATACACTTAAAAAAAAAGAAGAAGTTGATATTTAGTAGGTAACGAGCATGATTGTCTCTAATAAAATACTTCTTCTTATACTATTTATAAGCTTTAAATTTGAAAAGGAATATAGTCCATTCTGTAAGTTTTAATTTGGATTTGTCTTAAATTATTTAATATTTTTTTTAATATTGATGTTAATTATTTCTCTCTTATCACATTTACACACATATTCCCTTTCATATTTTTTCTCATTTATTATAAGGATATATCTGAAAATAAAATATATATTTATAACCTATTTATTATTTTTAACTAATTATTTATTATCTCGAGATTAGAACAGACAAAGTAGTATCTTTGTTTTATTTTACGAAGTTTTCCTGATTGTCACCATTAGTCAAATTATCATGTTAGCTGATAGCCTCTCCTCTTTTTTTTGTAAAATAAACTTGTGACACCACGCTCAACATGGTTAAATCACAATCTAATAGCTAATATTTTTTTTAATTAAGACTTAATTGAAGAAGTGTCAAATCTCAATTAAGGGATCCAAGAAACACAAAAGTAGTAGTGGAAATCTGCTAAATAGTACTCCTCCGGTCCTAATTATAAGACCCAATTGACTTATTTGAGGAGATTAAGGAAGTAAGTTAAGTTGGTTATTTATAATAAATAAGTGTTGTCATTCCTAAAATATCCTTGCTAATTAAGTATATTGGCTAAAACTATCATTATTAGAAGGATTATCTTGGAAAAAAATACATAAATATAAGAGACAAAATGGATTGGGTCTTATAATTAGGACCAAATAAAAAGTCAAATTGGGTCTTATAATAAGGATCGGAGGAGTAATAAACAACAACAAAGACAAAATAAATACTCTAAAACTAAATATCCAGCACCATGAATCTCTTCTGTCCGCCTCAATATCAGTACCTCAACAGGAATTGAAAGACTAAGAATGAGCAACCGATAACAATTTATTTATATATTTATTTAATAGGACGGCTCAATAACACATGCTCATATAATAGTTTTATAAGTTTGGTCAACAATTAAAGTTGACACAATTACAATAAACAGTGTCGTCAACGGGAACGCAATCTCCTCTGGCTGAGCTTCCATGTCTCTCTTTACACTTTTTCGTACAGTCTTCCACCTTGCAACTCCCTTCACCGATTATTTCAGAACAGTTCGGGCTCCCCTCCTCACTTGACGCCCTCATGGCTGCAAATATTTATACACACAAATTATAAATAATGCAATTCATTTATCTGATTTTGTATATTCTAATACGAAACCAACTCTATTAATCAGCTATCGAACCTGAAACAACGATGAGGACAAACAGCAGAACGTGCACTGAAGAAATTATGTTCTTGGCCATTCTCCAAGTTGATCAGAGGCAAGAAACTATAACGATTCAAATTAGTTATTGGATGGTTGTTGTGGAATGTTATCATATGTGTGTGTGTGTATATATGGTGTGGTTTAAAAGGGGAACTAAATTAACACTACCGATATGAAGGGAAAAAAATGGTAGAAAGTTTTAAAAATATTGGTAGTTATGGGTCCAAAAATAATGGCTAGTAAATTGCATTCAATGTTCAAACCTTCTAATGATGCATGAATGGGGTCATTTGGAATGTATTTAATGACATTCATATGCTTCTCTTAGTTTCTTGAGCACATGACTCATATTGATAAGTACTGCTCAAAACCTCTATATAAGATATAGATAAACTGAAGGCTTGTTAAACTAAATAAATGTATAAAAATATACTAATATGAGAGTCTTATATTTAGAAGTGGAGGAGTAATTACTTTTGGAGAGGAAGCGGGTAAAATATGTGTGAGTAGGCAGAGAGAGAGAGAGAGAGAATGTAATATAAATCTAGCTTTTTTTTAAAAAAAAATATATGAGTGAGAATCAGAAATTTATTCTATTTTCAAATAAAATTAATGATTTAACCATATTTTTTATTGATTTAGATGAGATAGTTAGGAGTAGTATATTAACTTCTATTTTAAGGTAAGAATTGAAAGTGTTCATACCAATAAAAAAAATAATCTAGTAGTGATGTAAAATCTCGCTAAATGTTTTTGGTCTCAAATTCAAGTATCAAAAGAGAAACTTTTGCAGAGATACAAAGCTACGAATTACAATCCAGATTAGTTGGATGATAATATAAATAAATAAAAAATTGAAGTGTTTATAATTCTTCAAAGGAGGCATGTCAAACCAGTTAAGAATGAGCTGGTGATGCTGACCGTTCACCCAACATTCCAGTTTAACCTTCTTTGTTGTGCAGCTGTGATTTTTGAAGAACTCAGATAAGCTTTGACAAGTTCAAAAGCCTAATACAACTTGTAAACGCACTTAAAAAAGCCAATATTTAGTACCCAGCGAACAAGATTACTTTTAATAGAAGGATTGAAAAAAATTATCAAACACTTGATTACTGCTTCCACCCATGTTTCATCGATATGCTACGATGCAAATCTCAAGTGTAGCCAACACACAATCTTGCAAATTCGATCTTTCACATTCAAGAATTTAGCGACAAGTGACAAAAACTGACGAAAAAGAATGTGACTATGTATGAACTCACACTTCATCTTTACACCCACCATATCTTTCTTCTTTATTTCTTTTTCAATATATTAAATACATTCATCTTTAAGAATATAAAACATCCAGATTCACAATCCTCATTACAAATAGATATAACACAGCTCAAACACAAAATCCAAAAAGGGTCGATGTTTTTGGCATCAACCATACACGAATGAGTTCTGATGTTAAGATTCTCCCTTCAACTTCCCCATAACAATCTAGTCCACAGACCTCACGACACATTTGGCTCCAAATCAGGCATATGAAACTTAATCTACAGTCACTTTCATATAATACATATATAATACATTATATTTGGGCAAAAGAAGGATAAAGCATTATCTATGCTTTCTCTTTCTGCTATTCTAGACAGTGAGGGGGATAAAAATCAAACCAAGACATGCTATTTACTATTCACATAACCTACAGCCAATCTCTAAACAGTACTTAATATCTAGGACTACACAAGTCATTTGTCTATAAAGTCTACATTAATATCTTCAAAACAAGAGAAGACACAGAATGACACAACAGAGGAGAAAGAAAGATACTCTGCTCAGAGACTTGTCAATGAGCATTTCCTGCCTTCTCATTCTATGACTGTCACTCCTAATATGAGGGTAGTAACGGGCATAACGATGCGCCAATGAATTAGAACCGGAACTCCCAAAGATCCCTGCAAAGACCGTTTCCCTGAACATATCAATAATAGGATAGGAGAGACTAGTCAGGGCTGCAACACCAAGATATGGTGTTCTATTAATAGCATATCCTCCATAAAGGTGAGGCAAGTATTGCTGCGTTTGCGACTGGAAGTAGCTTGGGAGTTGACCCAGTTGAGAAGTAGATGCACTTGGAGAATTTAAGGTAGCATTCGATGTGTGAGGAGGCGGTCTACGAGGTATTCCTATATCCATCTGGGTTTTCTTGGGCTCAGAATCCGAACTATGCGCACCTCTGCCATAAAGAGGGACTAATGAAGTATGAGAGAGATCGGCTTTACAAACTGGGCATGTAGGTTGCAGCTGGTCTGATTCATCGGAAGAGTCCTGAACTTGAAGCCACTTGAATATGCAAGGCCAGCAGTACAAGTGACCGCACAGAGTGACCACAGGATCATGAGCTGACTCCAAACATATGTTGCACTCAAAGCAACCATGGTCACTATCAGCTGTGCTAGTCTGTGAAGAAATTGATTTCAAATTTTTCCTCCTTGAGACACCCCCATTACAGTCAAAGCACGCCGGTTCCATTTTTGTTTCCAGTTCTACAGCAATTTGCCCTGTAACAACTTTTAACTTTTCTTTAAAGAGAGGGCCAAGGAAAAACACCAATTGGGTGGATATATGTAGTTTCAATGAGTGCAAGATCTCTTTAGCATATAACAAGAACATATGTTTTTTTGTTTTCAATATGGAAGAAATAACATTTACATGCAGCAACATAGCAAGGCAAAAGAATATGCATATGTCACCAATGCGGAAGATATCACCAAACATTTCTCTTTCCTTTCTGTTGTTTTAGGTAAAACAATTGATAATAAGCTCAAAAATTGAACATATCAACGAGCCATACTGGATCAAATATATCAAAGCAGATCCAACTTTAAAAGTTCCCTAGATCCAATTATCATGGAAAATAATCCATAGATGAAATCGTCATCTCCATGCAGAGAAAGAAGGAAGAGGAAAAGGGTTTGAAAGAAATTGATAGAAAATCAAGTTGAAAATATTGCTAGGAAACACAAATCTATGTAATTTATTCAGAGAAAATGATAGCTTCGATCTATATAACTGAAACATATCAAAGAATTGTATCACCAAAAAAAGAAGAAGAGAAGAAGAAGAAGAAACATATCAAAGAATTAAACGAAATTGCACACACATTAAGCTACGAAGAAACTTTGAATTCAATGTACCATGAAAGAGAAGGAAATAGCTCTTCATTTAAAAGCGATAACATTGTTCATCCAAAGAAACGCTTCTCAATAATAGCTTTAGTCAAGGGAACAAAATCCCAGAGGACTTTCACGCTAAGGCGCCGGCAATAGTAATGAAAAGAATAGAAAGTAAGATATTTGAAGGCATACGAAGATACAGCTGGATTCCATTATTTGGAACTTCTTCAGGAAACAAATTCAACCAAAGCACATGCAGAATCAGAGCTTCAAATTTGAATCCAATAAACAAAAACCGGTATCGAGGTTAATCAAGAGCAAAACAAGATACGCCAGAAGAAAAACCCAATATGAATTCGAAAAAATAAGACCAGAAGGGGGGCGGGGAGTAAAACTATTCCCTCCATTCATAAAGAAGACAATATCAGATAAGAGAGAGAACAAAAATAGCTAAAACGCGGGGCAAACAGAAGATACCTCTAAGAAAGAAAATGCCAGAAGAGACAGAAGAAGCAAGGTACTCAGAAATGGAGTGTGAATAAATGCATGGAGGAGAGGGAAAGAAGGAGAGACAGATGAAGTAATGGGAGGGGAAGGAGGTGGTGGTGACACCTTTTACGGACGGTAGAGATTACCCTAATCTTACAGAAGGAAAGTGAAGCGTCAACTACAATGTCTTGTTAACTAGTTTTTGGCCCCAGGACCCACGCACAATTGTATGATTAATAATAATAATAATAATATTTCCGATCACATGAAAAAATAAAATAAAAGCATAGCAATGCGAAAAACAAAAGTATATTTCAAATATCAAAATTTATGATTTCTCTTGTTATTCATAATATGATTAGAATCATACCGCAAAAGTAACTGTGAATGGTAGAGAGAGGAATTTGTCTAAGTCTCTATTTGAATAAATGGCAGAAAAGAAAAGGCTACGGCTAAAATATTTTTCTATTAAATTTTTATCATCTCATATTAAAATATATTTAATTTATTTTTAAAAAAAATATTTCAATTAAATATGTTTAGAAATAAAGTAAGGTGTTTATATTTTTAGTTAGCATTACATTGACAAGGTGTAAAAAAAAGCTAAATAATGCCTCCTCTTGCATGTTATTTGCTTTGTGGGCCTTGCATTGGTTATATTAAATTTTGATGTACATTTATAAGTTTTTTGTTTACATTTTGATTTGCAACACGTGAGACATTTTGGGATAAAAATAAATTAATATTTATATTTTTAATATGCATGAAGATAACAAATTTTAGAATAAAATAAGCTATTATTTATATTTAAATTTTAATGGGGACGACAAGTTATAAAATAAAATAGATTATTTATCTCTATCTTCTAAACTCGAAAACGCCTTCTTTCTATAAAAAAGAAAAAAAAAGAAAAGAAAGAGAGAAAACACCCTGTATGATTGATCCTAGGATTCCCTCTCCCTTTCTTCTCCATTTTTTTCCTTCTCAAAATCCCAACTCTAATTTTACGGTTTTAATTAAAAACGAATACTTCAGATTTTTGATATTTTACAAAATCATTATTATAACAATTTATAATTTTCCCTTTTTCCCTTTTCTGTTTTATAGTTGAGGTTTTTTTTTTTACATTAATAATTTTATAAAATATTGATTCTAAGTCATCTATTCTTTTATTTAAAGATGCGAATGAGATTTAAAAAAAAAAAAAAAAGGGAAAAAGATGAGAAGCTGGAAGCTTGGAGTGTGTTTGGCAACCTTCAAATCATGGTTTCAGAAGCATTTTTTCATAAAACAAAACAAACTCCTTCATGCATGTACTTCGTAAACCATAAAAGCACTTCTGAAACCATGATTTGGTTTCTATCCAAACACCCCATTGATATTGATATTTTGGGAATTGTGAAGAAGAGATCTCAGGGAGCCGAATAGATTTTGTTTCCTTTTAAATCGAGTTGACTATAAATACTTTAATAAAAAATTCTGAATCAATTGAAGATGGGGATGAGTGGAGAGGCATAATAAATTCTGAATATTCACGATCATCGTGCCATTGAAGGTGATGGATGCATCATTGTCGCCCACTTTGTTATGGCATGCCCATTATTATTATTCTTTCTGTCCACACATTCAAGGGCATGTATGTCTTTTTGCCCTTTCAATTTCTGTCTCCAGCTCATCCAATAGCATCAAGAAAAGGTAAACTACAGGCAAATTTAAGATGTGCTTTTGTTTTTACGTAGGTGATTTGACTTGGCATATGATTCTTGTTTTTTGAGTAGGAAACAATTTCTAAAGAAACAAATTAATATAATCATTATTTACTTCAATTTATTCTCATTTTACTTTAATCATTCAAATTTTAGATTATAAGTTTTGCTGTTTTGGTTTCTCACTTTGATTTGACATACGATTCAATTATTAGAATTAATATGACACTTGTCTGATTAGGATTAGCAATCTCCAATCTTAGTTTAGAAAATCAATAATTAATACTCTTCCGGTCCTTAATGTAAGACCCATTTAATTAATTTGATTAGATTAAGGAAGTTAAGTAAGTTAGTTAATTATAAGAAAAGTGACACATTTTTCCTAAAACACCATAATCATCTTTCTTAATACCCCATCTCCCTCTTCTACTTGATTATAGTTGGGGGAGTATTCATAGGGGTAATTTAGAGAAAATTGATAAATATGAGAAATGGGTCTTATATTTAGGATTAAAATCAACTCAAGAATTGGGTCCTATATTAAGGACCGGAGGAGTATTTTGCAATTGAATAGTTATCATTCTAATTATTAATAGGATTGAGAGGTTGAGTTGAGTCAGATTGAAAAGATTAGTCTCTTACAAAATAGTGAATCTTTACTGGAGGGGGAGCGACTATATTTAATATCTAACAGTATTTTAAATAAGAGTAACTTTAATAAAAAAAAATATGTGTACCTAAAAAAAGTATTTGATCCAAGTAAATGAAGTTTTTTTTTTTTTCATTTAGATGAAGTATTAAGTTGGAGTTTTGTGTAAAGAAAAATTAGTACTCCTCTGGTCATTGATATAGGATCTAATTATTGAGTTGATTTTAGTCCCAAATATAAGACATATTTATCATATTTATCAGTTTTTTCTAAATTACCTATATAGATACTCCTTTAACCATAATCAAGTAGAAAAAGGAGAGATGATATTAAGGAAAATGATTATGGTATTTTAGGAAAAACATGTCATATTTCTTATAATTAACTAACTTACCTAACTTTTTTAATCTAATCAAATTAATTAAATAGGTCTTATATTAAGTATCAGAAGAATATTAAAAGAATTATACACTGGTATGATGTTATTTAACTTGATTAGAATTGGTGTGGCTCAATTTTAACCCGTGGTATTACAAGGGAGAAAGACAAATAATGTTAGGCGGATGGCAGTGAGGATGAGGCCACAAAAATGGAATCAAATAGCATCTAATTTATTTGCACTATAATGAGATACCTAATCAGCAGACAAATCAGTGGAATATCATCCCCCATGACCACATAATTGCACGAATGGGACTGCCATTATGTATGTGATTTTAAATTGGATCTGTTCTGATTGATTAAGAACCGCTAATGACTAATACTACCTCCAGTACTTAATATAAAAGCAAGTTAATTAATTTGAGTAGACTAATAAAGTTTGTTAAATTAGTTATTTATAATAAATACGTACAAGTATTATTTTTCTTAAAATATCATTACCAATCCTGTGTATTAGCTTTAGAACTTTCATTTGATGGAACCTTAACATGTGTAATTATCACAAAAACTACTTTAAAAAATTGAATAAATATCAGAAACAAAGTAGATTGCGGGTCTTATATTTAATATCAAATTGAATGTCAAACTAGCTCTTATATTAAGAATTTTGGAGGTAGTATTTAGGAAGTAGCTAGGATTTTATTTAATAATGCTTGTGATCAACAAAATTTATACATTATCCAGCGCTGCATTGGAGTCATGATGAAGTTAGGAATATTTGCATTTCATTCCTTACACAATACTCAAATTAATTAGTGATAATGGTTGAGATATTGTATCATATCAAAAGGAGTCGCAATCAATTTTACAACGAAGCCAGTCCTTCCCATTTCTTTCTCAATCAATCAAAGTGCGCTTTAACCAAGGCTAAATCTAATAGTTGAAAGCATCCGTGATCATAACTTTAATCTTTTCTAAACTATTTTCTCGGGTCCTTATTTTAAAGAAGAATTACAATAAAGTCTTATAGAAGAAAAATAATTACTAAAAGGTCCCAATAGCAATCTCAACAGTCTGTAATAACAAGTTTTATAGTGAAGAATGACAACTTCTAAAACCTGTTTTGTAATTTTTTTTCTTTCCACGATCGTTATTCTCCCTTAGTTTAAGGTTTCTCTGTCCATTTCATCGAAACTAATGAGATGGTTAAGCCATTACGTTTATTTGTTTATGTAATAAATTTGTTTATTCTGCTTAATGTCTCATAAAGTGACTTATACTAAGAATGATCCTTGTTTTCTAAAAGATACGTGCAATAAAGACCGGAAGGAGGATTACTTTTGGCCTCAAGCAAGCTGCAAATGATACAACAAAGTCAAACATCATCATTTTGTGGAGTCTGATCTACCATTTTAATTATGCCCATAGTTTCAATTCATGTTATAAACTTGGTACGTGATTTTGTAGCTTGCAAAAGAGAGGCACTTTACTTTTGCCCATTTGGATTTGACTGTGGAGCACAGAGCTAGCAGTGAAATGAGATAAACAATCATGGAACCCAAGTGAAAGCAATAAACCCCAAAGCATTCTGAAAAAGTAATAAAAGGTGAGAACCTAGTTAACCTTCCTGTTATTTTTTTCTCCTAATTCTTAAATAAGGTGAGGTTTAGCCTTCCTAAATGTCAATCCATGAGCTAGTGACCCTAATATAGACTTAGGACCTTACACCAAACTTTAACTAACTTGTTACTCCCAAAGACCTCAGTCAAGGGCATACTTGCTAGAGAAGTAATCTTCAACAATTATTGGATGTGGCCTTGATTGAGAATGACATTTAATTGAGGACCCTCAAGGAGACTTTTGGACATTTACTAGGGCAATGCATAATTGAAACCCTTTATAGTCCCCATGACGATTACTTGATTCTTCAAGCTTGGCATGTTCCTATTTTGATAAAAACCAACAAGAAATGAAAAGAAACAACAAACAGAACTACTCTAACATTACAAGTAATCAATCTGATCTAAAGGAAGAGGACATAGATATATATATATATATATATATAGAGAGAGAGAGAGAGAGAGAGAGGCCAAGCGCTCCTGAAAGAGCTTTGTTAGCGAGACAAGCTGCCTCAGTATTCATGTTCCGCCTCCTGCCAATCTCTTTGCATGAACTAACGATATTGCCTCCATTGAGTGAGAGCACAGTGCAATTAATCTTGCAGAGGCCTTTTTTCCCAAGCTCTCTTTAAGGTAAAACCCATGTAGCTCATGGTCCTATATTTCAGCATTGTGTATTTGGGGCACTTAGAACATTGTATCTAGCTTTATCAAGACCCTGTTAATTCTCCATGCCTTTCTGAGCAAGGCTGCAGCACAATCCCAGCACAGTGACAACAGACCACAAGCTAAAATTTTATATTATCAAGACTCTGTTAGCGATATTGTATGTTGCTTTATCAGGACTCTAGATCATTAATATTATCTCAAAATAGTGCTGAGTCTACATCCCCAAACTACTTAAAACACCCAATGTGATGGAGGATACTTGTCTAGCAGTTAGGCTATCTTAGAAAAACTTATAATTTTATATAGATATGATTAAATTATATTGGTGAATTTTAAGTTTATAGATTTATGGCGATCATTTTTTTTTTTTTTTTTAAGGCTTGGGTGGCTATTTTATTTTTCAATTATAAGGGCATTCTAGTATAAACTCCTTATGTTCTTAATTACAACCAGGACCTGTCAGTCTTCTCAAACAACACTTCTTCAATCACCCTTTAAAGGTCAAATCTAGTCATTCTTATTTATCTTATTTAACGCAGACTTAGGGAATGGAGAAGCTTTATTTTTTTATATTTCAAGTAATTTTTTATTTTAGGTGTCACTTTTTTATAAAATAGATCCATCATTTAAAAATAAACAAACTAAAATTTTAAATTTGCACTGTCTAAATTAAATTTATGTGAACTACATTTCATCACAACAATAAACATACATGTTACTGTGATTATCATCCATTGATAATGACCTTGATTTGAGGCACACTTTTGACTATCAAATTTGGCTTCAATTGAAGCACACTTAACACAGATGCAGCGCGGCATGTTCGTTTAATTTTCCAAACCTCACTGACCCATGATTGACGTTAATTTTCTCAGGCGTGAGTGACTATCAAAGAGGCTAGCTTTTATCTCCTAATTTGCAAATTTATATAATATTAATCCTCAAACTTTGTGATTAGTGATTACCCAAGCTTGTTAAAACTTTTTAGAAAAAAATTGAAATTACTAAACATCTCAAATTAGGTTCTTGACAGGCCTTGACTTACAAATAAAAATATATTTTGTAAGAATTTCTTATTTCAAATTTAATAATTTTAAACCTTTTTTGGTGAGATTTTCCCAAACTTTTATGGACAAGCCATCAGATTTTTCCTAAATTTTTTATTTGATACCCGTATATTTTTCTCTTTTAACCGAATACTTTGATTTTGCTTTTTTAGCACTACTAGCCCAATAACTTTATTCTGTTAGTATTGTTAGGCTCCGTACAGGAGCTGTAAAACAAATTGAAGGAAAGTATAACTAACTCTAAAATGGTTTTCCCAAACCTTCTTCGCCAGAAAACTTGTGCAAATTTAATATTAACAAAGCAAATTATCCAAACTTAAGACATCTGCATTAAGATGAAAGAAGCTAAAAATAACAATAGCTTTACTTCCAACATACAACTTACATGCTAATCATCTCAACAGAATTTTTCTATGCTGGTGGTCAACGTTGATTTGGGCACAGCACCAATAATTGCTTCTTTCTTCTCACCATTTTTGAAGATAATGACGGTTGGGATACTTCTGATCCCGTATTGACTTGCGACCGAAGGGCTCTCATCAGTGTTAAGCTTGTAGCACTTCATCTTTCCTGCATATTGCTGTGCTATTTCATCAATTATAGGGTGAATCATACGGCAGGGGCCACACCATGGGGCCCAGAATTCAACCAAAACAGGAGATTCAGATTCCAGGACTAGTGACTGCCAATTTGCCTCAGTAATAGAAGTCACTGCAGTATTTCATTTTAAAAAAAGGTTGTCTTCAGTTACTAATTCTTTCAGACAAGTGAAAAATCCATTGAAACACAAAGAAAGAAAGAGATCACAAGGATTTGCATTCATCGGTATCACTACAATCATGAAGAAATCAAGGCATCAGCACAAGAAGGCAGGGTCAGAGACGGGTACATTTAGTCAATAACTTAGTAACACAATGCAGAGAGGACTAACTTGGTACACGAAAGTTATCAATCATAGGCATGCCAGAATACACTGCAACTGCAAATGCTTCGCACCGACAGAAACTGAAACTGGGAATACTAGTTTCCAATTTCCACAACTAACCCCAAGGCATTGAGATGTCTAAATTCTACATATGCGCACTTGAATGAATTGGTTCTCTCACCTCAATAGGGGAGGCGTTACCCAACTTACTTGAATGCCCATCAATATATAATCTCATTCTTAGAGAAATTTGATAGAACTCGGGGTGGTAGGTCCTGTCTTGGCCCAATTCCTGTGATCGAGTGTTTTAGTCAGTTTTGGGCATGCTCCTCATGCATACTTGCTCTTTTGTAGTGCCGGGTCCATCAAAACTTCAAGGTGAGCAGACAGTATGCATTAAGTTAAGCTAATCAGTTCTGTTAGCTGTTGCAAACATATATAGAACTAGTCCCTTTAAAGTAAAATACTAGAATAGCTATACCTAACTGGCATTTTTCTTAATGAGAATGACACCCTAGGACAGCATCTGAGCCCTTTTTTTGACCTGAACCATTAATGATGGAGGAACTTAATAAATCTTTCTTACAGCACAATATTGAAGTTGCATGAGAAAAAGGGAAGAATGCCCCCAATGGCTCGGAGTGTTAGAATGGCTTGGATCAACAAGACATTATATTGATATTATAACCACTCCCATAATGGCATAAAACTTAAACCCCAAATCTAACAGTGTGCTGGACACTTAAAGTAAAAGAGATCATGCATTGAATATGGTCAGCCACTCTGGGAATAACAACTGCAATAGCTCTCAAGATTATATTAATTCCACGTAAGTGGAAAACTGGAAATTACTATATCAGTTTGATGACTTATTGGTTCCACTTTTATAATTCTCTTAATGATGGGTCAGGTTTGCACCATATGTCTTTCTATAGCAAGCAGGAGATGAAAGTCAAAGTAGTGTGGTAGATTTATTTTGGCTGAAACTATTAAGCAATAAATTAGAGCAATCTCCCCATGACTCAAGAAAAGAAAGAGAAAGAAAGAAATAAGTCACCTAAAAACTGGAATTGAAGCAGATATTTCACGTTGATTTTGTCTGAGTTTCTAATCTAACTCAGAGTTCAACCAAAGAAGTTTTTCTTTTGCTCCCCTCTCCTTGACGGATATCGACATCTAGCATCAAAGTGTCCCATTCCATCAATGTTGAATCCCAAAAAAACGTAATTCATGGATTACACCCAAATTCCCTCACCAATTTCTCCACCTCTTCATGATACAATAGAGAAACTCTCCTGGTTGCCACAATCAATTTGTAGAAGTAATAACGTGGCTTTGCAAGGAAATTAAATTTTGGACTCTGCCACTCTGGTTTATGGA
>NW_021637584.1:0-55708 GCF_004799145.2 Neltuma alba | reverse complement strand
TTTTTTATTACAATATCGTTAAATTATTTTTGTGATTAAAATATCTGTTTGAAATGCAGGTAAAATATTAGTCTTAATTAACAATGCGTGTCTATATAGGATAAAATAGTTAAAAGAAAGAGGGTGACCTGACAAGTAATTCCCATCCAAATACAACTGTTCAAGGGGGTGGAAAGGGAGAAAAGAAGAGGCATTGAGTGGCCATTTGATGTGTCTCTACTCAGAGGGTCTTGTATTGCTTAGATGAAAGCTTTTGACTCTCTTAGTAGAGTTGTCACACTTTATAGCCCCCCAGGTGCAGCAATCAGAGAAGGTAAGGTTATTCCAAGAAGGAAGAGAAGAGCTATTTGGGTAATTAAATGCCTCTTTCAATTTCATAAGAGCTTCTCTCTCTCTTTCAAGCACTCCTCACTTTCTCCATTAAAACCACCACACATCTTCTCTCACTGAATACCCCATATTTCAGTATATGCTTCCCTGCTTGCGTATGTCTTCCTTTACGTCCTCTCTATCTATATATATAGCGGCAAGAAGACGCTAGCTGCCCACGGTGTTTCAAAACACAAGTTGACTTATTTGTGCAGCAGAAATGACTCAGACCGAGAAAAGTGTAACAACTAGGGCAAATTAATACACATCACGATTGTCTCAGTAAAGCCAACCAATACTTGAAAACTGAGTCACAACCAAACAAACAGGGGAGAAATATAGTCAATGGCCGGTGATCCCCAGAAGTAATGCCAGAATAAATTTAATATGTATTCATGAAATGAATTTCATTAAAAGTTAAAAAATAAGAAGCCAAAGACTTATCTATCCTCTGTTCTGGGTGTGATTAGAATCTATGACACATAGACAGCTCTGATCCACTAGAAATCTGACATCTGATGTATTATTCAAACAAATCTGGGACAAAGTGAAATTTCACCAGAAAAACATTTAACAAGACCATAGTATACAGCAAAACCAAATGTAGCTGGAGATCATCAGAACCTAAGCTCTATTGGGTACATAGTCAATTTCTCGGAAATTGTAGGCATGAGGCATATCTAGTTCAAAAATGCTTCAATAAGCTAAGCTCAGTTCCTGGCATTGCGTGCACAGAGAATTATGTGCCATCCTATGGTAATTGTCTATTTTGTCAAAACTTGTGTGTTGAACGAGTCATGATTATAACAAAACATAAATGATAAAGTTGCTGATGATGAGATAGGAGCATGTGAAGCATATATGATATCCCATACATGTCATTTCTTATGTAAAAAAAAAAAACTTGAGTTTTGTTTTATGAATGAGGTTCAACATTTTACATGATGTAAAAGACGAGAAAAAGATGAAGATTCGTTGCCCCATAATACATGACTGGGCTTAACGTACGTGACCTCTCAATTTGTGATTGATCAGACAGTTGCTACCAATGTTCACCACACAGTAAGTTTTATATTCTTAACCACTTAAAGTCAATGCCTGTGCTTTTGACATTTCTGCAGAATCAAACAAACTAAGCTCCATCATGTAGATTGAGATTGTTGTGCCGGAACTAAAACATGTTGAATAATAATATAATTCTACAAAAACCAGAAACTCGGTTTAGTTGACTCATAGTATCTGTTGCAGGTTATGCACGAGATTGAGAAAGAAAGAGAAAAGAGAGAGGGGTAATTATATACTACCTTCTGCCTAAATATAAGATCTACTTTATAGTGTAATTATATAGTCTCAATGGAGAGAAAAGAATAACAAACGATGGCTCCCACAAGGATGAACGAAGAATTTGAGGTTCTAAAGAGAATTTGTAGAAAACCAAGAAAGAAAGAAACAACAGAAAAGGATCAGATTTAAGCCTGACATAATAAATCGCGTACGTACTTGTTTAGAAACTATCAGTTTTAGGTGGTGTTTGGCCAAGCAATGAGATAGTTTCGTCATAAAGTTAGAAATACAGCTGTAACATGTCTTGATGATGTTATATGGGATTCCTCTGCTCAAGGTAATTGACATAATGATCGATTTGTTTAATCAACATTCACAACCTTTTAAGACAAGAACAAGGTATATATGTTAATTGAATTAACCTATACTGAATCCTGATGATTTTGTGGTGGAGCAGGTCGATGTTTTTCATAATTTTAAACTTGAAAAATCCTTTGTTCCCACTAATTAAAATTTTTAGACAGATAAAACACCTAACTATATACTACCTCCAGTCCTTAATATAAGAGCTAGTTAACTAATTTGAGTAAATTAAGAAAGTTTGTTAAATTAGTTATTTGAAATAAATAGTATGTCTTCCTTAAAATACTCTTACTAATTATGTGTATTACTAAACTACCATTTAATAGAATATTTAACATGTGTAACTATTACAAGGATTATTTTGAAAAAAATGAATAAATATAAGAGACAAAATAGATTGTACTCTTATATTGAGAATCAAATTAAAAATTAAACTAGTTCTTATATTGCACACCGGAGGTAGTACAATCAATTGTAGTTAGTTGTGCACAGGCGATAAAACTGACACGTCCTCACTAAATGCACACGCAAAGTACTGCTTTCTGTTTTTTTTTTTACCAAAAATACTGCTCTCTGTTTCAAAAAAAAGAAACTTCTATGAAAGTACTTTTACATCCAAGTGTTTCGTTACAAATTCATTTTGTAACCACGGAATTGAGATGAAATAATCCATTCTTCATCAATAAAAGTTCTTGGAATTTGTTTGTATAGTTGGAATGAACCAACATTAGATTTTGAAATATCAGCTAACCAATTGTATCCTATGGCAGTAAACATAATACTTCGCATCGAATTTTTTGTTACTTTTGCATCACTAATTAATATTGTGGGACTCAACATAGCAATAATCCCAAAAAAAAAAAAAAAGAGCAGCACAGAGTTGCACAACTGCAATTGAGAAAAGCAAAAAACGAGACAGAACAATGCACGTATTAGGAACTGATCGCAAGAGAAATTAAGAAAGCAATAAGAGTTCATAAAAGCAAGTTAAAAAGAGAGAGATTTTGATGATGACTTGTGATCTCACCGTCCCTCCCAGAAGAAGCATCACTGGAGGGATACCCCATTGGTGGTGAATATGAAACCACCGGTAAGCATAACACCACTGATTAGTATTGTTAATCTCATGCAGCTACAGAGACATATACAATAATAATTATAGTTAATGGTCAGATACAGGGCAAACTGTGAAGAAGCTTGAAGGAATCATCACTTAAACTGCATTTGCCGACACAGTATTTTGATCACAAATCGCCTGTGATATATGTATAACAGTAAAAATAGCAGGAGGTTCTTCTGGATGGTAGCAATTCATGGTTAAAAAATATTGATGAGGTTAGGTTGATCATCTTATGAACAATAGGAACAAAGAGACAGAGACGAAACAGAGATGACAATGAAGGATTTTGAGAAAGAGATTGCTAAGCTGTACACACACATGAGAAGTAATGATTCGAATATTTCAATTAAGTTTCCTTTCTGATCCTGAGAAGACTTGAAACCAGCAATCTTTTGGTTATTGTAATTCTAGAAAAGATCAGCAGGCCATCGATTACATGATCAAAATCTTATGAACTCTAATTGAACTCTAAGTAAAGCCTTTTTCCTTTTTGCCATCACTCATACAAATAACTTGTTATAACTCTCTCTAATACAAGTAGTTTGTAATTGAAAATGTAAGGATTCAAATAAATAACTATAATGACACTTATAAAAAAGACCCCAAATGCTCCAACAAAACTCCATAAGAAAGCATCTCGAAAATCATCTGTATCCAAATGATGAGGTTGCCTGTTTCTCCCTCCTATTGAGCAATTTTGCGGCAAAGGGGGACCGCATAGAAAAAGGTTCCCTTCATAACTGGCTGAGCCAAAAGTTGCAAATTGATTTTTCATATCAGGTGTCATTCCAGATAGATTATTATGAGCAACTGAGAAGAAAGACAAGAAGTACAACTGAGTTAGTTGTGCAGGAATGTGGCTTGTCAATTTGTTGTGTGAAAGATCAAGGCTTTCTATCTGCTTGAGGCTGGAAAACGTTTCTGGAATAGGCCCTTCCAATTGATTGTTTGACAAATTTAAAGCATGGACAGTGCTTAAGTATCCAAGGTTTGAAGGAATTTTACCTCTCAATTGATTGCTAGAGAGATCCAACCCAGACATGAAATTTAAAATGCTTCCCTTGTAAGATTCATACCTGCTTTTTGTTGTAAAATCTACTTCTTGCACTTTACACAATGTAACATTTTGTTTTTCTTTTAGTACAAAAACTTTACCGGTAATACTGTCAAAACGGTAATGAGACGATCTTGTAGTCCAGGACACAATAAAACTTCCTATTTCGATTTCACTTGCTGCATCCATGTTTCCAAATCCGATGTTATTCAAGCAATATGGTATGCCTCCAGAAAGCTTATTTTGAGAAAGATCTAACAATCTAATATTCTTGAGCTCACATAAATGTGTCGGAATAGAGCCTTCAAGTTTGTTTTCTTTTAACATGAGAACCCTTAAACTAGAGAATGAGCTAATCCATCTTGGAATTCGACCTGAAAATTTGTTATGCATCAAATCGAAAGTCAACAATGAGGAAGAATTAGCCAAAGTAGAAGGTAGAGATCCCATGAAATGATTGCCCTGCAAATGTAGATACATCAACAACGGCATGTTCAGGCAACTTAGCAAAGAACCACTTAATGTATTGTGAGAAAGGTCTAAATATGAAAGTTTGGTCAAGTTGCAAAAGCTTTCTGGAAGTGAACCTGTTAAAGAATTCTGTGACAAAATGAGGTAACTCAAATCTTGAAATTTCCAATCCAGCTAGGTATTTCACGAAATAGTTGATTGGCACTTAAATCCAACATTATCAATCCAGTACTGTTCATGAAGCCACCTTGAAATTTTCCTTTGAAGTTATTGTTGTTGAGATCAAGAGACAACAAATGTGTGAAATTTGATCCTATGGGAAGACATGAGCCACTCAGGTTGTTGTTTGACAACTTCAAAAATCTCAATTCATTGTTCCCTTGACCAAATTCTTGAGGCAAAGAGCCAAATAAATTATTATTTGACAAGTCAAGATCATTCAATTGTCTCATTTCACCTATTGAAGCTGGAAAATAACCTCGCAATGAAGTTGATGACATATTAAGAGAAATCAAGTTGGGAAAAATGTATCCAATATGAGATGGCATTTCATCTCTGATGGGGTTAGAGGAAATATCAAAGGACTCCATTTGAAGCAGTTTTGAGGCAGGATTGAGTTTAAAGGGAGTAGTGAACAAGTTGTGCGTCAGATTGAAATAACTTAATCTCGTGTTGTTTGTCAAAAGCCATGACGGGAAGGTCCCAGAAATGTTCAAGTGGCTAAGTTCTAGAGCCAGCAAGTCATATTGATGAAGAAGAAAGGTAGGCATTGTCTTATTGTTCGCTTCATTTAGAGAGCATTTGTGGATTCTAAAAAGCCTCAACTGGAAGGAAGGAATAAATGGGGGATTCTCAGTTTCAAGCTTTAGATGGGCGTTAGAGCAAGAGATGCTAAAGACTTTAAGGTTGGAGTTGTTGGCAAGTGAAGAGAGTGAAAAGGAACCACTAAAATTGTCATCAGAAAGAAAAATTGCTGTTAGGGACCTCAGAGCATGAAAAAGTGAGGAAGGAAATGTTCCTTCAAAACGATTTTTATTAAGATAAAGCGTACGTAGAGACGTCAAATTGCCAAGGCATGCAGGAAGTTGCCCCTCAAATTCATTGACGGCAAGATTCAATAGGGAAAGATTCTTCAAATTGCACAAGCCTCCTGCAACATACCATTTTTATTCATTAAAATTATTTAATTAGTCCATTAATTAAAAAATTTATACAACTAGAAGTAATAGCTTAACCTCCTACTTAGATTGAGAGAAAATTATGAAGAAAAGAAAACTAGAAAGAAAAATGGGAGGAGAAATGAGTTTTGTCCAAGTTGGTAGGAGAGAAAATATGAGAGGAAGAAAAAGTGGGGGAAAAAATGAGGTAAGCCCTATGTCTCATTTTCTCTCCAAATTTTCTCTCCATATCTGGAGAGATTTGGGAAGAAAAACAAGATTTACATGACTACCTTCCTCCTTCTTTAGTTCTCCCTCTCTATATTTATTTTCTTTTATTATATTTAAAAAAGGATTCGCTTTTTATTTTGTATCTCAAAATAATATTTTTATTAAATAAGTTGGTTTTAAAATATAATAATTTGAAAATATATAAACCAAATAATTTGATTTTAAATGATTTGATTATACTAATATTAGTATAATTTTTCTACTGCAATATTTAATTTGGTTCAATTTTAAATATGATATTGTTTGATAAGGATATTTTAGTTTTTCTTTCCTCTCTATTTTCTCTCATCTATCCAAGTAAGAGGAATGATAATATTTTCTTTCTAATTTTTCTTTCTCTCTATTTTTTCTCCTTTCAACTTTTCTTCTTATCCAAAGGGATATGAAATTATACTATATTTTTCCAAAAAGGGTCTACGTGGGCTAAATTAATTGTGGGTATGTACGAATTAAGAAGTTGGGCCCCAGGAAAAACCTCAATATTGAGCCCAAAAATATAAGTGAAAATAAATGATTAAGCCATTTCCTTTTACTAGTTTTAGCATGTCCATGTGTGTAAATACAGTTCCATCTTCTTCTTCTTATTATCATTATTACTATTATTATGTCAACTATTATTTGTTTTGACTACATTATTTTAAACTATTGCCGCATGCCAGTTAGGAGATGGATTGGAAATCGATTTCATTGAACAGTCGACTCAATTTGCAGGAACAAGGAAAATTTGACTGTTTAATTAAAATAAAAATTTGTTATCAGCAAATTTGATGTATAAAATATGATGCATACCTTCTTGTGGCAATGATCCAGTCAGGTTGTTATTGTCTAATGTCAATGTGGTGAGGGAAGTAAGAGACGTAATAGATTCTGGAATACTGCCCTCCAAGTAATTAGCATCAAGCCACAGCTCCTTCAGATTACGTGAATGAGAAAGGTCTGTCAAATGCCAAATGGACATGTGTGCGTTAAGCCACAACTCCTTCAAATTAATTTGTGTGTTTGTGTGTAAGTGTTGTTAAAATTTATTGCTAATGAATCTGCTAAGTAAGAAAACGTCATCTTATCTCTTACTTTTGACATTTCATTCAATTCTCTCAATTAAATAAAGGCATATAAATTGTTCAGGTGAGATCATTATGTGGCAAAGGTAAATAATTCGACTTCCCAACAAAATCAAAAAAAAATCGAAACTTTCATATATTTAATGGAGAAGACGTTGTCTATATATTCCTTTTAGCATTTTTCTTAAAATGATGGCCCGGTAATCTTTTTTCTAAAAATAGATATGCTTTAATTTGATGCACGTTTCAGTAACTACATATGTCCCTCAAAATATACTATAATAGAGAAGACAAAGATTTAGCACCGAAATATGGGAATTCTCTCAACATATTGAATTGTAAGTTCAACAATTCCAAGTTCCCCAGCCTGATATCGCCAAGCAGCCCTGCTCCACAAACAACATGTGATCAGTTACTATGAATGTTAGTGGGTATAAAGAATTATAAAAAATAATTCATATAATTAATATCATCATCCTCTTCATAATTTAACATGAAGTGAAAGTTTGATAATGTAGTTTTTATTAAGCTTGTTTTGGGCCCCTCTATATATCCAAGAAAACATCTTGCCTCTAATTTATTTTAAAAAAATATTTACAACACGAATCAAGACGGTTAGTATCTCAAACATTTTCTAAAATATCTTACTTGATTATATTTTTTAAAAAATGAGTAATAAAAATTTTGGTACTCAAATTTAATTTGTCTCCGTTATCAATTTGGTCTGTGAAGTTTAATTTTTATCAATCAAGTTCGTAAAGTTTCATACGCAATTTTACTCCCTCTGATGCTATCTATAAGATATAAATGATTAAATTATGTAGATTATATAGTTTGTTGAAATTGCTTAAAGGCAATAAATATGTAAAAAAAAAATTCCCAAAAATAATAAAACGGTGAATGAGAGAGAAATTGAGTAAGAAAAAGATAAGTATGAGAGAGAATAAATGAGTGATATAACATATAATTATTGGGAGAAAATATAAAAAATTGGTTCAAATTTCATAAATAAAGCAAAGTGAGGGTTATCATCCTTGAATTAATGGTTAGTGATAGCACATGTGCGTTTAGGATTATATATCTTCAAACCATAATGACTAATTTTGTATGATTATGAAACTTTAGGAACTTGATTTATAACAATTAATTAAATTTTATGGACCAAATCAATCAGTGAAGCAAATTTGAGGGACAGAAAGTTTCATTATTCCAATCAGAATTATCCACAAATATTTAGCTAGAACTAGAATGGACTACTCTTACCCTGGCAAATCAGTGGCCTAAAAGAGGAAACCGATGAAAAAGAACAAGATAAAAGGCTATGAATGATATGATCATAATCATTATTAACTAATTTTTTACCGTAACTGATGTGCTTTTACATCTTCAAAAATCACAGTTCGAAATGCTTATAAAAATGTCGGTCTTAATTAACAATGTATGTCTATGTACTGTGTGTATATGTTATATGTATGCATGAATGATAGAATAGGTAAACGAAAGAGGGTGACCTGACAAGTAATTCCCATCCAAACGCAACGCTTGAAGCTGGATGAAGGGGAGAAAAGAAGAAGCATTGAGTGACCATTTGATGTGTCCCAACTCATAAGGTCTTGTGTTGTTCAGATAAAGGCTTATGACTCTATGAGTGGAGTTGTCACACTCTACAGACTCCCAAGTGCAGCAATCTGCAGAGAAGGTTTGGTTATTCCAAGAAGGAAGAGAAGAGCCATTTGGATAATTGAAAGCTTCTTTCAATTTCAGAAGAGCTTCTCTCTCTTCTTTCAAGCACCCCTCACTTTCTCCACTAAACCCCAAGAATATGAACATGATTATGGCCATCACGCACCACACATCTTCTGATCTCACTGAATGATACGCCATTTGTCAGTATGCTTAATTAGCTTCCTTGTTTGCCTATATATGTCTTCCATTACGTCCTCTCTATCCATATATATAGGCCGGAAGGAGACTCGTTCATTGCTCTCTGCGTTCCAAAACAGTACACGAGTTGACTCAGTTGTGGAGAAATGAGTCAGACTGGGGATTTAAAAAACACAGCATATACTCAGTGGCCAGCAACCAATAAAGCTAACAACCATGCAAGACGCGTGACGACCGAGTCACAGTCAAACAGTGGGGGGGCTGGTGTAATCTAGCCATTGGCCAGTGAAAATAATTAAATTATTATGTACTCGTATTTATAAAAAGATTTTCACACAAATCATAATAAATCACAGACACATCAATCCTCTGTTCTGGGTGTGATTAGAATCTATGACACACGGAAACATATCTGATCAACTAGAAATCTGACATCTGATGGACTATTCAAATGATATAATGTCGGGACAGAGCGCAATTATAGCAGAAAAGATAAAACAAAACCATAGTATACACAGCAAGAACCTCATGCAAACCAATAATCATTCCTCCTATGTTGTATCGGCCGTATGGTTAACAAATGACGTAGTTTCTTGTTGAATGGGCCGCGATTATAACAAAAAATACGGATAAAGTTGCTGATGTGATTTCTGCAATATACTACTTTCAGTTCTAAATATAAGAGCTAATTGATGAGATACTAATTCAATTTGTTTCTCCATTTAATAACTGAAGGAAACTTAATTTTTGATTTATAAATGAGCTTTAAGGTTGTTAGCAGCTAATTCTGCCAATCCAGAAAGTATTCTCTCAGAATGTTACACTTCGTACCTGACGCAGACCTAGTGACGCAGCTTTATAAAAGACGAAGACTCCTTGCCCCGAAGGCCAAAGTACACGACTGGGCCCAACCTCTTATCAGTGTCTGATCTTGACTACTGTTGCTTACACTTGATTTGTAAAATGCATGTAAAAATATAGGTTTGTTAGTAATCTAGTCATTGGCCACTGATCCCACAGACTTGTAAAAGAATAAAATTAGTGTGTATTTATAAAAAGAATTTCATGAAATAATTAAAAAATAATAAATCACAGACTCATCAATCCTCTGGTCTGGGCGTGATTACAATCTGCGACGCATAGAGACAAAGCTGATCAACTAGAAATTTGACATCTGAGGGACTGCTCAAACAATGTTGGGACAAAGCACGATGATATCAGAAAATACACAGCAAGAACCTCATGCAGACAATAAGCATTATAATCATTTGTTCTACTGTGTCGGCTGGAATATGGTTATAACAAATGATGTGCTACCTCCTCCACTTAATATAAAAATTAGTTAGAAATTTAATTTGGTCTTAAATATGAGACCTGAATCTACTTTGTGTCTCATATTTATCTATTTTGTCAGCAAGTAATTTCTATGGTGATTAGCAAGAATTGTTTCAATACACATAATTAACAAATATATTTTAAGAAAGACAACACCTATTTAGTACAAATAACTTAACTAATTTTTTTAATATTTGTAAATTAGTTGTCTAACTCTTCCACAAGAGTTTCTTGTTGAATGAGTCGTGATTATAACAAAACATGAATGATAAAGTTGCTGATGTCATTTCTGCAATGAAAGAAAACATGACTTTTGTTTTATAAATGAGCTTTAAGGTTGTTAGAAATTACTTGTCCCAATCTCGAAAGTATTCTCTCATAGTGCTCCGCTCCATAACCTGACGCAGACTCATATATAGTCGTTTAGTGTGGAAAATAAGAAAAAGATCAAAATTCCTTGCCCCACCCAAAGCAAACGACTGGGCCCAACCTCTCACTTTCTGATGATCATGACTACTGTTGCTAATGCTTGATATTCTTATCAGTTATCACAATACTCAACATCATTGCATGAAGTCGAGAGCCTTATAGTCCAGTCATATAAAAGCTCTTTTATAAGTAGGAGGTCACAAGTTTGGTTCCACTTACAACTGCAAGTTATTAGTGGGCCTGTTTAGAATGACTTATAAGTAGCTTTTAAATCATGATTTATAAAATACAAGATAAGTATATGAGATAAGCTTTAAACGTAATTTCAAACAGGGCTAGTGTCTACCTTTCTTATTTTTTTTTTTTTTAAAAAAAGGTGCATGAAGCCAGAAGTAAACTACAGGTCTAGAGCTTTCTACACATTCATATGCAAATTTTATAGCTAACTATGATAAGTTAAGTATTAATCGAAACCAAATTTGCAGTTGAACTTGATTAGCCAAGGATAATACAACATCAAGAAGTCGGAAAAATAGGATGGCTAGCTAGCCAACAGGGGAGTTACATTTCAGCAAAACTGAGTCACAACCAAACATAGGGGACAATAATTACTAGTCAATGTATAGTCAGTGATCCCAAGAGTTATTATACAGGGTAAACTTGATGTTGTACAAAATGAATTTCTCAAATAATTAAAAAAAAAATTCGTCAAACAGTTTCCAATTATCTGATACTCCAGGCTCCATCCTATATTGTTCTTTCTCTTGGTTGATTTAGAAGTATGAAGCCAAAGCAGAGTGGAGTATATAGACAACATGCATTTGCAATAGTCTTATGAAATTATATGAGACTGCAGAGCACAATACATGGTGAGCACCTTCTGAAACTAAGAGAGCTTGATGATCTCAATATAAATTAAAATAACATACATAAAACTTCAATATTTTGGACTTTCATGATCTCACTGCAGAGTGAGGAATACTTCATCTAAATAAATGAATGACTTTGTGAATGCATGATTACTTCATCTAAACACGATTACTTCAAGAAACTATCAAAACAAAACAAAAAATTCAATATCTTCACTTCAGTCTTCAGTGATCCTTCCAGAATGGCAAGACATGGAGAGTCGATGCATTTTTCACTTGAGATATATTTATTACCAAATTTTCCCTACTGACCATATTTAATTCCTCATAATTCCCCAAAACCTGTACTTTCCAGATATGCAAACTCTCTGTGATGCTAAAATTCTACAGACACAGGTCATCAAAATCCTAAGCTGATCCAACCTAATTCTATAAATATGAATATCAGTAAAACTGATGTTAAAAAAAAATAAACAAATATTACTGTTATGAGGAAAAGGAATCATTCAGCTAGCTGTAGCTTTATTCGTAGGGGTCCATCAAATCAATGCGATAATGTTTTTATTGACCATCTCTTCGTGGATGTGATTTTGCAAGGATTCTTTAAAAGAGGAAAAAGAAAAAGAAAGAAAGAAAAGAAACGAAGAAAGTTTAAAGCAGTTAAGTTATGCGGGCAAGGCCGACCCATAATCTCATCAGTGCTGAAATTATCAACACTGCTAAAACTGTAAAGATGGAAATTGTCCACTTAAAAGTTGTTCAAAGAAATCAAACCCACATACAAAGATGGGTATATCAAATACGAGCTGGATGGTACTTGTTGCTGAATCTTCGAAGATTTGCATTATCAGTTACAGTCTATTGTATGTTAGGTGCTAAAATTGGGTTTGATTGCACTGTACTTAAACGTATGAATCAACTTCAACATACTTTGGTGAATAAATCCGCAAAGCAATGTTCATAAATAAATTTTGATGATAGGAACAGAGAGGCAAAGACGAAATAGATACATCGATGATGAAGGATTTTGAGAAGGAGATCTCTGGGTAATACGCACACATGACACATACCTATGGGTTGGCGGGGGCTGTGGCTAAGGCAGCTCAATGGAAGGTTCCAATAATATTGTCAAAGCGCGTGAAGAAATATTAATGTAAATAGCCTTTATAAGGCTGCTTCGTGCTCTTATTTTTTTATTCGACCATTTATCATATAGTCAAAACAACCATACAACACGACGTTAGAAGTCCAATCATTGAACTGGAGGACCACGTAGAGAGAGACAAAGTAATGATTCAAATATTTCAATTTAGTTTCCTTCCTGATTACAAGAAGACTTAAAACTAGCAATCACTTGGTTATTGTTATTCTCGAGATGATCACCAGGCCATCTCTTACATGATCAGAATCTTATGAACTAAAACTAAAACGTTTTTCTATTTTGCCACCACTCATACAGATAACTTGTCACAGCTCTCTCTAGTATGAGTAGTCTGTAATTGCAAATGTAAGGGTTCAAATAAAAAACTATAATGACACCTATAAAAAACACCCCAAATGCTCCAGCAAAACTCCATAAAAAGGCATCTCGAAAATCATCCCCTTCCAAATGATGGGGTTGCTTGTTTTTCCCTGCTTTTGAGCAATTTTGTTGTAGAGGCGGACCACATAAAAAGGGGTTCCCTTCATAGTTGGCTGAATCAAAAGTTGCAAATTGATTTTTCATATCCGGTGTCCTTCCAGATAGATTGTTATGAGACACTGAGAAGACGGACAAGGAGTACAACTGAATTAGTTGTTCAGGAATGTGACCTGTCAATTTGTTGTGTGAAAGATCAAGGCTCTCTATCTGCTTGAGGTTGGAAAATGTTTCTGGAATAGGCCCCTTCAATTGATTGTTTGACAAATTTAATGCATGGATAGTGCCTAAGTATCCAATTTGTGAAGGAATCTCATCTGTCAATTCATTACTTGAGAGATCCATTCCAGACATGAAATTTAAAATGCTTCCTTTATAAGATTCATACCTTCTTTTTGTTGTAAAATCTACTTCTTGGTCTTTATACGATGTAACATTTCGTTTTTCTTCATCCATAGTAATCCCACCAGTCTCAACGTAAAAACCATACAATGACAACCTCGTGGTCCATGACACAATAAAATGTCCTATTTCGGTTTCCCCTCGTGCATCTATCTTCCCAAATGTGATGTTATTCAAGCAATATGGTATGCCTCCAGAAAGCTTATTTTGAGAAAGATCTAATAACCTAATATTCTTGAGCTCGCATAAACGTGTAGGAATAGGGCCTTCAAGTTTGTTTCCTTTTAACATGAGGATCCTCAAACTCAAAAATGAGCCATTCAATTTTGAAACTTGACCAGAAAAATTGTTATTCATCAAATTTAAAGTCAACAATAAAGGGGAATTAGCCAAAGTGGAAGGTAGAGGTCCCTTGAAATGGTTGCTCTGCAAATGTAAGTACTTTAACAATGGAAAATTTAGACAGATTGGCAAAGAGCCAATGAATTTATTTTTAGAAAGGTCTAAATATGTAAGTTTGGTCAAGTTGCAAAAACTTTCTGGTAGTGAACCTCTTAAAGAATTATTTGACAAAGTGAGGTAACTCAAATGTTGAAGGTTTCCAATCCAGCTAGGTAATTCACTAGATAATTGGTTGGCACTAATATCCAATATTCTTAATTCAGTACTATTCATGACCCCACCTTCAAGCTTTCCTTTGAAGTTATTGTTGTTGAGATCCAAAAGCAACAAAGACGTGAAATTTGATCCTATAGGAAGACATGGGCCGCTTAGGTGGTTGTTTGACAACTTCAAAAACCTCAATTCATTGTTACCTTGACCAAATTCTTGGGGCAAGTAACCAGATAAATTATTATTTGACAAGTCGAGATCATTCAATTGTCTCATTTCACCTATTGAAGTTGAGAAGCAACCTCGCAATAAAGTTAAAGACATGTTAAGAGAGATCAAGTTGGGAAAAATGAAGCCAATATGAGAAGGCATTTCATCTCTAATGGGGTTAGAGGAAATATCAAAATACTCCATTTGAAGCAATTTTGAGGTGGAATTGAGTTCAAATGGACCAGTGAAAAAGCTGTGGGTCAAATTGAAATAATTCAATTTTGTGTTGTTTGTCAAAAGCCAGGATGGGAAGGTCCCTGAAATGTTCAAGTAACTAAGCTGTAGAAACAACAAGTCATATTGATGAAGTAGAAAGGTAGGCATTCTTTTAGCTTTGGCTTCATTTAGAGTACAGTTGAGGATCATGAAAAACCTCAATTGGAAGGAAGGGATAAATGGGGGATTCTCTGTTTCAAGCCTCAGGTTGGTGTTAGAGCATAAAATGGAAAAGATTTTGAGGTTGGAGTTGTTGACAAGTGAAGAGAGTGAAAATGAGCCACTGAAATTGTTGTCAGACAAAACAAGTGCTGTTAGAGACCTCAAAGTATGAAAGAGTGAGAAAGGAAAGTTTCCTTCAAAACGAGTTCGAAGAAGATAAAGCGTGCGTAAGGACGTCAAATTGCCAAGGCATGGAGGGAGTTGCCCCTCAAATTCATTGTCGGTAAGATCCAATAATAAAATATTCTTCAAATTGCACAGGCCTCCTGCAACATGCACAATTTTCTTCATTAAATTTATTTCGTCAGAACAATGAATTTAAATTAATATTGGGCCCCAGGAAAAAAGCCTCAACATTGAGCCCACAAATGTAAATAAAAATAAATGATAAAGCCATTTCCTTTTATTAGTTTTAGCCCATCCATGTGTAAATACGGCTCGATCTTATTATTATTATTGTTTTGTCAATTGTTATTTGTTTTGACTACACTATTTTAAACTAGTGCCGCATGCCAATTAGGAGATGGATTGGAAATCGGTTTCATTGAACAGTCAACTCAATTTGCACGAACAAGGAAAATTTGACTGTTTAATTAAAATAAAAAAATTTTACCAGCAAATTTGATGTTTATTAGCAAATACTCAATTAATGGATTATTTTCTTTCCATCACAGATGCTATAAAATATGATGCGTACCTTGTTGTGGCAATGATCCATTGAGGTTGTTATTGCGTAATGTCAATACGGTGAGGGAAGTAAGAGATGTAACAGATTTTGGAATACCGCCTTCCAAGTAATTTTCATCAAGCCACAGCTCATCCAGATTACGTGAATGAGAAAGGTCTGTCAAATGCCAAATGGAAATCAATTGATAAGTATATATGTTGTTAAAATTTATTATAATGAATCTGCTAAGTAAGAAAACGTCATCTTATCTCTTACTTTTGACATTTCATTCAATTCTCTCAATTAAATATATAAATGCACATAAATTGTTCAGCTGAGATGATTATATGACAAAGGTAAATAATTTGACTTCCCAACAAAATCAAAAAAAAAATACAAAACTTTCTTATATTTAATGGAGAAAACTTTGTCCATATATTCCTTTTAGCATTTTTCTTAAAATGATGGCCCGGTAATCTTTTTTTCTAAAAATAGATATATTTTTTATGCCCGTTTCAGTAACTACATATGTCACTCAAAGTATAGGATAATATAGAAGACAAAGATTTAGGACCGAAATATGGGAATTCTGTGAGCATATTGTCTTGTAAGCTCAATGCTTCCAAGTTCACCAGCCTGAAATCGCCAAGCAGCCCTGTCCCACAAACAACATGTGATTAGTTACTATGAACGTTAGTGGGTATAAAGAATTATAAAAAATAATTCATATAATTAATATCATCATCCTCTTCATAATTTAACATGAAGTGAAAGTTTGATGATGTAGTTTTTATCAAGCTTGTTTTGGGCCCCTCTATATATCCAGGAAAATATCCTGCTTAGTAATTTATTTTTAGAAAAATATTTACAACACGAATCAAAATGTTTAGTATCTCAAACATTTTCTAAAATATCTTACTTGATTATATTTTTTAAAAAATGAGTAATAAAACTTTTGGTACTCAAATTTAATTTGTCTCCGTTATCAATTTGCTCTGTGAAGTTTAATTTTGATCAATCAAGTCCCTAAAGTTTCATACGCAATTTTACTCCCTTTGCCGCTATCTATAAGATATAAATGATTAAATTATGTAGATTATATAGTTTGTTGAAATTGCTTGAAGGCAATAAATATGTAAAAATGTATTTTTTTTCCAAAAATAATAAAAATGGTGAATGAGATAGAAATTGAGTAAGAAAAAAGATAAGTACGAGAGAGAATAAATGAAGGGATAAAACATATAATTAGTGGGAGAAAATATAAAAAAAAAAATTGGTTCAAATTTCATAAATAAAGCAAAGTGAGGGTTATCATCCTTGAATTAATGGTTAGAGATACGTTTAGGATTATATATCTTCAGACCATAATGGCTAATTTTGTATGATTACGAAACTTTAGGGACTTGATTTATAACAATTAGTTAAATTTCATGGACCAAATCAACAAGTGAAGCAAATTTGAGGGACGGAAAGTTTCATTATTCCAATAAGAAATTATCCACAACTATTTATCTAGAACTAGAATGGACTCTTACCCCGGCAAATCAGTGGGCTAAAAGAGGAAACCGATGAAAAAGAACAAGATAAGAGGCAATGAATGATATGATCATAATATTTTTAACTAATTTTTTACTGTAACTAATATGCTTTTACATGTTCAAAAATCACAGTTCAAAATGCTTATAAATATGTCGGTCTTAATTAACAATGTATGTCTATGTACCGTGTGTGTATACATATATGTATGTATGCATGAATGGTAGAATAGTTAAAAGAAAGAGGGTGACCTGACAAGTAATCCCATCTAAATACAACTCTAGAAGCTGGATGAAGGGGAGAAGAAGAAGCATTGAGTGACCATTGATGTGTCCCAACTCTTCAGCTCTTGTGTAACTCAAATCAATTACTATCACTCTGTGAGTAGAGTTGTCACACTGTACAGACTCCCAAGTGCAGCAATCAGAGAAGGTTTGGTTATTCCAAGAAGGAAGAGAAGAGCCACTTGGATAATTGAAAGCTTCTTTCAATTTCAGAAGAGCTTCTCTCTCTTCTTTCAAGCACCCCTCACTTTCTGCATGAAACCCTAATAGTAATATGAATATGGTTATGGCCCTCGCCCACCACACATCTTCTCTCACAGAATACCCCATTTTTCGGCATATGCTTCCTTGTTTGCCTACGTCTTCCATTACGTCCTCTCTATCTCTATATATATAGGCCAGAAGGAGGTTCATGTTGCTCACTAGTTGTCTTTAATTTGGCGAGAAAGCACTCAGACTCAGAAAAACGTAACGATCGAGTTGGGCAGTAACCGAAAAAACACGACTGTGGTGCGGGGGGGCAATATAGTCAATGGTCGGTGATCCCAAGACTTGTAAAGGTTAAAATTAATATACATTTATAAAATGAATGTCATGGAATAATTAAACAAATAAATCTGAAATATCTGATGAATTATTTAAACAACGTTGAGACAAATTAAAGCACAATTTTAGTGGAAAATATTTAACCAACCCATAGTACATGGCCTCATGTAGGCAATAATGGTTTGTCCTTGTACGGCCGGAGGGTCAGGAATTAACCACAATCAACTTTGAAGTGGTCGAACATACAAACAGGGGAATCGCAGTAAGATAACAAAACAAGAAAGAAAGAAAGAAAAGAAAGATGCATATCGAAACCACTTCAAATAGAAAGAAATTATTTCCATTTATTGCTTCAGTTATCAATTTAGTATATGAAGTTTAATTTCTATCAATAAATTTTTAATTCTGTATATAAGATATAATAACTAAGAAATGCATACTCGTGTGTGGTTCTATTTATGAGTTAAAAAGAAAAGATTTCATTTTATTTTATTTATAAGGAACACAATTAAATTTTTTACACGAATATATAATTTTATTTCTTAGAAATTATGGGTATTTATATTAAATATAAGTAAAATTAGAAAATTAAATCCCAAAATAATCTGACATGGACTATTAACTAGTTTAATTAATCTGAAAAACCAGGAAGAGGTCAAGATATGCTCTCCCAAAACGCACGATAGGGCTTAGGCTCTCTATTTCTGATGATCCCGTCTATCACCCTCACATGCTAATTTCTAATCAACAAGAATGATATTTACCAGAAAGTTATAATTGTGAGAGGAATTTAAAGTAGTTTCCGTGTTGAATCAGTCATGATTAAGACAAGTTATAAAGTTGCTGATGAGCAAAGAGGATGTGAATGGCGCGCACACATACATACATATATATATATATATATATCATACATGTCATTTCTTCAATTGAAGAAAACTACAATTTTGCTTCATAAGCAAGCTTCAACGTTGTCATAATTGACCCAGACTTGGAGTCGTTTGGTAAGAAAGAATAGAAAAAGACAAAGATTCGTTACGTTGCCCCAAAAATACACAATTGGGCTTAACGTAACCTCTCAATTTAAGGTGGCATGCATATTCGGTTGAACGTGCGAACAGGGGAGTCTTAAAAAGATGAGACTTTTCTGGTCCTTTTTTTTTTTTTTTACCAGCAATACTTTTACCACATCAACATCATGCCTGACATAAACTAATAACAATATAATTAATAGTGGGTATGTCAAAAGTGAAGTCGTTCCACATTGCTCAAGAGAGGGACCTTAAGTGTATATATGCTATCATATATTATTAGGCTAGTGAATGGGCCCAGAGGAGAATGAGGATCTCGCATGTGCGATAATGGCCCATCAGAGGAAAACAGTGGAAAACTGGTGCGGCGGCGAGTTGAGACAGGAAAATTTTCACAAGTGAACTTCAACGTTATCATATCTGACACAGACTTCCTATGGTTTAGTGTGAAAGGTTAGAAAAAGATCAAGATTTCATTGCCCCAAAATACACGATTGGGCTTAACGTAGCCACTCAATTTATGGTTGATCCTGACAATTGCTATCTATGTTCCCCACGCCTAACAAGTTTTATATTATTTATCACAACTGTTTAAAAGTCAGTGCATTTGCTTTTGACATTTCTGCACAATCCAACAAATTAAACTATGTGTTCATATGTGTTTAGCGCTTTTTTTCCTTTCTTTCTTTTTTTAAACTTTTGAATTAGTGGCAGACAGTAATTAATTGAGATTATAAGTGGGATCCCACAACTTTTTGTTTGTTTACAAGAAATCTTTCATACCATTAGATTATGAGACCATTATAGCACAGGTGAGTTTTAATCACTGAGTTATGATTAATTAGGATAATAATTCATTGAATTTGCGGTTTTGAACTTGCCAAGAGTCTCCGATATACGTCTCAAGAATAACACAATAGGGGGAAAAAAGATGATGTGTGTTTTTTTTTTTTTGGGGGGGGGGGGGGGGACATACAAACAGGGGAATCGTAGTAAGCTAATAAAAAAAAAGAAAGAAAGAAAGAAAGAAAGAAAATTGCACATCGAAACCACTTCAAATAAAAAGAAATTATTTCCATTTATTGCTTCAGTTATCAATTTAGTATATGGAGTTTAATTTCTATCAATTAAATTTTTTAATTCTGTATATAAGATATAAATAACTAAGAAATGCATACTCGTGCGTGGTTCTATTTACAAGTTAAAAAGAAAAGATTTCATTTTATTTTATTTATAAGTAACATCATTAAATTTTTTACACGAATATATAATTTTATTTCTTAGAAATTATGGGTATATATATATTAAATATAAGTAAAATTAGAAAATTAAATCCCAAAATAATCTTACATGGACTATTAACCAGTTTAATTAATCTGAAAAACTAGGAAGAGGTCAAGATATGCTCTCCCAAAGTGCACGATAGGGCTTAGGCTCTCTATTTCTGATGATCCCTCGTCTCACATGCTAATTTCTAATCAACAAGAATGACATTTACTAGAAAGTTATAATTGTGAGAGGAATTTAAAGTAGTTTCCGTGTTGAATCAGTCATGATGAAGACAAGTTATAAAGTTGCTGATGAGCTCAGAGGATGCGAATGTCATTTCTTCAATTGAAGAAAACTAGAATTTTGCTTCATAAGCAAGCTTCAACGATGTCATAATTGACCCAGACTTGGAGTCGTTTAGTCAGGAAGAATAGAAAAAGATGAAGATTCGTAACGTTGCCCCAAAAATACACAATTGGGCTTAACGTAACCTCTCAATTTAAGAGTGACCCTGACAGTTACCGGCAATAATGTTCACTGCACAATATTAGGGGGTGAACAGCAATAATATGAGATTACAAGTGAAATCAAATTTACAACCTTCCACTTACGGGAGGTCTTTCGTACCATAAGGTTACAAGGGCTCAGCATCTACTTTTTTGCATTAAAATTGAGTTTTATTCACTCAGTTATGACTAATCAGGATAATAATTCATTGAATAGAATTGATCTACTAAAACACGAATTCGTGGTTTTGAGCTTGCCAAAGTCTGCTATGTACGTACCAAGAATAATATAATGACAGGGTTCATTAAAAAAGAAAGAAAGGATGACATGCATAATGGGTTGAACATGCGAACAGGGGAGTCTTAATTAAAAAGATGATACTTTTCTGGTCCTTAATAGAAAACGTAATTAAAGAGTTAATATTAGCCTTATATATGAGATTTATTTCAAGAAAACATAATTAAAGAGTTAATATTAGCCTTATATATGAGATTTATTTCGTTAAAAAACAACAGGGGGAGAGACGCATACCATAGCCACTTCAAATAATAGAAAAATCATCTTCATTCAGTCCTTCAGTTATCAATTTAGTAGACAAAGTCTAATTTTTATCAATTAAATTTCTAAATTCTGATACGAATAACTAAAATATGAGGGTAAAAAATTAGTTAAAATTAGTTTAAAGTAATAAATGTGTAAAAAATTTATTTCGATTTTGAAAAAATATTCATACTTACGGAGAGAGGGGGTGAATGAGCAGAAAAAAGAGGTGTGTGAGAGATAATGAACGCAATAATATAATTAATGAGGGGGAAATTACAAAAATGATTAAAATTTCAAACATCTTTATGCCACGTTTGGATGAAAAAAAAAAATAAGAGGAGAGAAAGTTAAGGGAAGGAAAAATATTATCACCTCCCTTGTTTAGATGGAGAGAAAATTAAAGAAAAAGAATAAATATGTTAATGACTAAAATACTCTGATCTCTATGACAAAATATATTATGTTCAAAATCACTCCCAAAATCTGTCTTCTAATTAATGTTTTTGTGATTAAAATATCACAGTTTTAACGATTTAAAAATCTTAAGCAAAAATGTATATATTTTTGCAGTTTAAAAAAATTAACAACGTCTGCATTATATGCATGAATGATAAAATTAACACGTAACGAACCAAAGTTTCAATCTCTATTAAAAGAGGTACCTATATTTAGTGTTCAATAATATTTCGAATAAGATTGTCTCCAATAGGACGATATATATGTTTTAGTAAAAAAATAAATAAAATAATTATAAGGATGACGGTGACAAATGCCACCGGGCCCACCGCACCTATCCTCTCACTGAATATTTTACTCTTTTCTCATTATGCTTCCTCAATTTTGTTATAAATTCAGATCCAAAAAAAAAATTGTGTTATAAATTGATTTTATGTTCTAAAATGCCCTTAGTGCTACACTATTTACTCATTCAATGAAATTTCCAAGTCGACAGCCGGAAGGCGTACAGTGGAAGTTTTTTAATTTGTCCCATGTTTAATGAATAAACGTGTTTTTAGCCAACACATGCTACTGTCTCCTCTTACGCATCACCTCGTATTTGGAATTTACAAGTTTGTTTGAATTGTTATCCGCACATATTAAACATGAGTAAAATTAAAAAGTCATTAAAAACTGAGATTTTAATTTTAAAAATTTGATCCTATTTTAATTTTGATCTTTAAATTTGACTTTATTTTGATTTTGGTTCTTAAAATTCAAAACCAATAATTTTTAGTCCACAAAATTTAACTTCATTTTGATCAGCCTAAATAGTTTAGGTCTCTAAAATAAGAATCAAATTTTATGAGCCAAAACCATTGATTTTAAGATTCAGGAATCAAAATCAAAATGAGATCAAATCTTATGAACTAAAACTACTAGTTTCAAATTTTAGGAACTAAAGTCAAAATAAAGTCAAATTTCAAAAATTAAAGATGATATTAACTCTAAATTTTAATAGAGTTAATGACATTTAATATTTTTCTTAATTATAATAAAACAGTTAGGAGTGACTATATGATTTTTCAAGAAAATGAAAAATCTCTTTTTGATGGAATTTTTTAAGGGCGTTGTTGGAAACATGTTTGTGGAAAAAAATTTAATTATATGATATAAATAGCCTAATAACAACATAATCTAATATTCTAATTAGAGGAACGGTTAGTTGTGCGGCTGGATATAAAATAAAAAGATATAACATTGAATTTCTCGATATATTTATTTAAGTTGTTTAAATTCGAATAAATAACTCATTTTTTCTTATTTAATGAAATTATTTTACATTTCAGTATTATAACAAAAATATTTGCATATTTAATATTTAAAAATGTATTATTATCTTTATAAGAAAAATATTTATTATTTATTTTACTTTTTAGATTTAAAATGAAATGATATAACTTTTATAATTCCGAAAATCATGTCATTTTGGCAAAATGAAATTCTTGCAAAATTTTTGGAAGATGCTATTGGGAAGGTGTTTGCCAAACCTATGTTTTTATATGTATTTTTATCTATTTTTTGTGGGTTTTTGTCATAATTATTAGTCCTTAATTGCATTATTTGAGTATAATTTAAATTAGAGTGGTTTAACTTGAATTAGTGCATAATAGGAGTAAAATTGTTATAATTGTGATTAATTGATTTTTAAAGATAATTAATACTACCTTATTCTTGAATTGTAGTTGCAGGTTTTTGATAGATTTAAAAAATAAAATAAAAAAAAAGTGATAAAAAAAAAAAGGTAGGAGCAAAACGCTGCGTTTTGCTTCTACCCTAAAAATTCAGGTTATGATCATCATCTTCGTGGGCAAGCAGAGGAGGCGCTGGGCGGCGAACACAGCAGGAGGCAGATAGGAACTCGACGGAAGCCAGAGAAAAACGAGAGAGAAGGAGGCGTGGGAGACAGAATCATTCTTCCCTCAATTCCATCATCACCAGCGTCTTCTTCTTCTCAGTCTGACGGCGAGAAGGGCAGCGAGAGGGAGTGACGGCGTGACAGAACGAGGGACCAGATAACAGTGAGCTTCCACAACCGAAACACATCCTTCAGCATTCATCTTCGCTGTTCTTCATGGCTGAATAGCTAGAGTAATATTTATGGTTTGAACTTGGAGCTTCAAATGGGAGTTTTAGCTCTTCCAATCTTTACTTCTTTCATTGAAATTGTTATTTCTAAGTCTTAGAATGAATTTTATAATGTTTGAGTGTGTTGTAATGATTTATATTTGCATTGAGATTGATTGTAGTTATTGGAATCTTTGATTAGCATATGATATTATACTGTGATTAGCTTTAATTTCTCTGCCTTGTGTTGGGTGAGACTATGTTTTGAAATTATTGTGAGCATTCAGTGATGATTCAAGATGACTTGGTTATTAGACTAAAAATGTTAATTGCTTTTCTTTGATTCTCTTTGACTAATTGTGCTGAAACAGTTTAATTGTGAATAATTAATATGTAAAGTGACTTGGTATTGATTATTCTAATTAAACTAAGTCTAAGGAGTGGCACTTAGAGTCTTTTGAATTTAATTAACTCCCAAATTAATTGAAGTAATGATAATCTTAATCATTGTGCTAGAGGATTGTTTTTCCACCTGCGGTCACTTGTAAATTCTCTTTGTTTATTTTATTCATATCCATTTTATAAACTAAAAATCAAAAAAATTATTTACTCATTTTGCATCCTTTTATATTTTTCCAATTAGTTAGTTAAAAAAAATCAATCCCTTTCCAAATCAATTCTTTATTTTTTATACTTAGTTTGCTTGTAATTTTAAATAAAGGTTTTTCAAAGTAAAACTACCTGAGTTTTGCACTATATTGTATTGCTTGGATTTATTTTTGATTAGGAATCCTAAGAAGAACGACAAAGCCTCTCATAAGTGTTCATGGAGAAAAATTTAATTATATGATATAAATAGCCTAATAACAATATAATCTAATATTTCTAATTTAATTTTTAATATTTTAATAGAAGAAACCGTTAGTTGAGTGGCTGGACACGTGAAGAAAGAAAAGCTGTTGGATATTCTACTTTTATGAGAACATACTCATAGAGGAAAACCTAATTATATGATATAAATAGCCTGATAACAAAATAACTTAGTATTTCTAATTTTTATTATTTTAATGGAACACATTGTTAGCTATATGGCTGGACACGTGTTGACAAAATGGCTGCTAACTACTCTATTTATATGTATATACATATATATATATATATATTGATGATTGATGATAAATGTAGCCCAGGTCACTTTTCCTCCATATATAGGATCTGAAGAATTCTCCCCCGTGCCCCGATATAATAGAAAGCGATAAAGGCTCCTTTGGCCCATAATACACGGTGACATGTCTCTGATCTGACAGCCATAACTACTCAAAGCAATGCTCGCGCTTTGGCATCCAAATGAATGCCCATTCAAGGAAATCTGAGGGAATTAATCTAATCAACTAAGTTTGCCAAACAGTTATACCAATTCTAAGTCATGTTCGTTCCATACAAAATCATGCTTTCTTCACCATAATCCAAATGACTAATTTTTTTCCACTGAGGGGATCCAAGTCCTTTTTTTTTTTGAGTAGGATGGTATCGCTGTCTCAGGGTATCCCAGTACAACCGGCCAGACTAATCCCCAATGCATTCGCAGGTATCGAACCCATGACATGGTAGGGAAGGCGCCTTGCGTTCCCGTTTGCGACTAGTCGGACCCGACCCTTATAGGCAGGGGATCCAAGTCCTTGCTTCCGAGGTTGCACCACAAAACGTGGAAAGTGAGTGAAACAGAGGTGGTTGGTTTGGCCCCTCCCTTTTTGTTTGTTGTGTTGAATGTTACTATTTGGATATGGTAGCTTCATATGCAATATACTACCTCCGATCTTTAATATAAGATCCTGTTTGACTTTTATTTTGGTTCTAAATATAAAACCCCAATTCACTTTGTCTCTCATATTTATACATTTTTTTTCAAAATAGCCCTTCTAACAATGATAGTTCTAATTAATACACTTGACTAGTAAGGATATTTTAGGAAAGACAACACCTATTTAAGACAAATAACTAACTCAACTTATTTTCTTAATTTTCTCAAATTAGTCAACTGGCTCTTATAATTAAGACTAGAGGTAGTAGTTACTCTGTGTGTATATATGCTGAGTTGAATATTAATAATACAAGAAAAATTTGGTTAAAAGTCATTGTTTAAAAATTTAATCAGCTAAAAAAAACCTAAATTTGAGTGAGCGCAACATATCATCAATAATGTATAACAATCATTAATACAAAAATCATTTACATACAGTAAAAGATATGTTACACTTATGGATCATACTTATACGAATTCAAATTTAAATCATTTTAGCCAGTTAAATTTTCAAACATGGATCTTTCACCAAATTTCCCATAATACAATTGCTATTCCCATCCATTGCATATATATTTTCGATAGGAGATCATGATTATGACATTCGTGTGGATCTTATTTTCAGAAATATTCATCGTAAGGAGTAACACAGCACGATGGTCTTAGTAAAGCCAACCAAGACCTGAAAACCAAGTCACAACCAAACAAACAGTAGGGCAATATAGTCAATGGCCGGTGATCCCCAAGAACAAAATTAATATGTATGAAATGAATCTCTTTAAACAATTAAAAAATGACAAATCAGACACTTATCAATCCCCTATTTTGGGCGTGATCAGAATTTATGACCCATAAGACAACTCTGATCTATTATAAATCTGACATCTCATGTATTATTCAAACAAATCTGGGACAAAGCGCAGTTTTAGCAGAAAACATTTAACAAAACCATAGTATAGAGTAAAACCAAATGTAGCCGCAAATCATCAGAACCTAAGCCCTGTTGGGTACGTAGTAAATTCTCGCAAATTGTAGGCATGAGGGATATATAGTTCAAAAATCAGCTTCAATAAGCTCAGTTCCAGGCATTGGGTGCACAGAGAATTTATGTGCCATCCTATAGTGGTTGGCTATATTAGTTGAGTTGACTCATAGTATCTGTTGCAGGTTACGCACTAGACTGAGAAAGAGAGAAAAAAGAGAGGGGTAATGATATATGCATATATACTCTCAATCTCAATGGAGACGAAAAGAATAAACAAAAGGGGAATAAACCAAGGGCTATAATTACCTGTAATTTTTTTGCAGCTAATTTTAATGAAAGGGTCCCACATGGATCCTGGGCGAAGAATTTGCAGAAAGCCGAGAAAGAAACAACAGAAAAGGATATCTATAATTGGCCAAAAACTTTCAGTTTTAGGTGGTATATTTGGTAAAGCAATGAGCCAGTTTTATCATAAAACTAGAAATACAGCTCTAATATTTATTGATGATGTTAAGAATCGCTTGCTCAAGATAATTGAGACCTGTGTTTAATTATATTTGTTTAATCAACGTTCACAACCTCTTTGGACTAGAAGTAAGCGATGGAATAATACATTTTTCATCAATAAAAGTTCTTGGCATTGGTTCATATGGCTGGAATGAACCAACATTAGATTTTGAAATATCAGTTAATAAATTGAATTTGTTTGCTACTTTTGCATCCCTGATTAGTATTGTTAATCTCATATATGATAATAATTGCAGTTAATGCCTGGATACAGGGCAAACTGTGAAGTAGCTTGAAGGAACCACTTGAACTACGTATGTTTGGCAAGACAGTATTTTGATCACAAACCTTATATGATATACATATAACAGTAAACATAGCAAGAGGTTCTTGTGGGTGGTAGTGATTCATGCTTCATAAATATTGATGAAGTTAAGCTCATTATCTTCTAAACGATTGGAACAGAGAGACAGAGATGAAATAGATGAATGTGAATAGCCTTTATAAGGCTGCTTCATGCTTTGCTCTATTCCCTGTGTTTAAAAAAAAAAAAAAAGATTGAAGATCGAAGACAACAAAGTTCATCTCATTAGGTGACCTTAGCTACGTAGACGCTTTATACATAGAGATTAGGGAAGCTAGATAATTAACTTGGAGAGATTAAAAAAAATTAGTTAACTTAATCATTTGTAACAAATATATATCGACTCCTTTAAATTATCCATATTCAATAATATACATTGGAATTACCCATGAGTGGAAATACCTTATAATCAATAGGGATATTTTGATAACACATTATAAATTTGGAGCATAAAGTAAATTGAAATACGAGCATTATATTTAGGACCCTAAATTACATTTACTTTTTTGGTAAAAGAATGTTAAATTTACTTTTGCCAGTGGTGCTAGTTTGCTGCATATATCGCTGCTACCTTAACGTACATTTCGGACTATAAATCTTCTCAAGGGAATACATATGAAAAGTGTCCATTGATATGAACTATCTAGATTTACCCCTTTTTCCATTTAGATAATTTTGGTATCATATATTTTGATAATTAGATTGTTAACACCTTTTCTTTTTGGACCTGAAAGAGATTGTTTCTTCCTTATCCTTGAACTCTTGAGAAAAAGCGCTGGGTTTGGTAATTTCATAACTCATACATTGAATTCAGTTCCAAGAATGTAAATATAACACTTATTGCAAAGAAATGCGTCCCTTTACATTATTATTTTGAGGAGCACAAAAATTGTATGAGAAAAAAAATGAAACCAAAAAGGGTTAACAAGAACAAAGCAATCAAAAGCAGCAATCTAAGACGCAACAACAACAGAGAGCAGCACAACTGCAATGAAAAAAAGAAAAGGAGACAAAACAAAGTTAATATCAGGTAATGATCAATTGGAAAAGAAATGAAGATTCATTTAAAAAAAAATTTGAAAACAGAGATATTTTGGGAACTCACCATCCCTCCCAAAAACCATCACCCCTACTCGTGGTCTGTTGTTGTGAAACACTCTGTTTTGGATCCCAAGAAACATTATCGTTGGAAGGATACCCCATTGGCGGGGGAGCACTCACAGTCGGCGGCAACGGATATGCCATCATCGGTGAAGGATATGACCCTGCAAATTCATCATATAACATCTATAATCTCATTAATTAATAATGTTAATCCCATTCACAAACACAATATAATGATATAGCACCATGGTAGCTTGTTGTGAAAGAGAAAACTTACCCGGAGGATCTTGCTGATTGTAATGATGATTCATGGTTGCTGAATAATATTGAAGTGCGATGATCTTATGAACTATATGAAGATACAGGCAGACCTGAAAATAAGTTGAGATTGAGATGCTATATAGAATGCACACACACATAAATAGGCATAGGTGGGCGGCTATGAACAGTGCGAAAGCGCGGGGGAAAGGCAGATTTGGGGAAGGGATCGACCTTTACAGGTCAAAGGCTGCTTAATGCTCTGAATCTCCCTCTCAAAGTTGACAATATTATCAATTGTGCCTTTACCGTTTGAAATGAGAACCAAAGATGCAGACGAGAGGAATCATTCTGTGAGTAGCTTTATTCGTCGGGGTCCACCAAATGCAACTTCAACCCACTTTGGTGATTTAGGCGTTATAAATAAATCCGAAAAGCAGTGTTCTTAAATAAATATTGATGATAGGAACAGAGAGGAGATTGCCAAGTTACACGCGCACAAATACATATGGGCTGGAGGTGGTGGCTAAGGTAGCTTAATGGAAGGTTCAAACGATATTGTGAAAGCTTTGACCAAAAAAAAAAATGATATTGTGAAAGCGCGTGAAGAAATATGAATGTGAATAGCCTTTATAAGGCTGCTTCTTGCTCTGTTTCCCTGTATTTATTTGCCCAAAGGACACAAAAAAGATAAGGAGGCAGACCATGAGAAGAAGGGAAAAAAACATTAATGATGATGACCAAAGACAACTCAGTTACTCCCTCCATTTATAAAAAGAACAAATCATTTCGTCCCATTAGGTGGGATCAGTTGTAAGATCAAGGAAGTAGTAACAGAGTATTTGGGGGAATTACTTGGACGTGAGAAAGCAGTAAAGTTTAGGCATTTATGAAGCGGCCAAACTTGACCAATTGAGTTTGCTACCTGCAAGTCACAAGACACGAAACGTATTTCATTACAACATTTTTAACAAAGATTAACTTATATATGCCAATTTTCTTCGTATATTTTAGATGCTAAAAGATTGTGAATCTAGATTACATTTACTTTGCCGCTAAAAAATAGGGTTAAGGTGCAATTTTTACCTTGATCTTATTTTTAACGCGTAATTTTGCCCCTGATCTTTCAATAGTGCAATTTTGTCTTTGATATTATTTTTGAAGGGTAATTTTGCTCTTTATCTTTTATTTTTGAGGTGCAATTTTGTTTCTAATATTTAAATTGCATAAAAAAATATCAGGGTCAAAATTGCATCATTAAAAAGATGAGAGGCAAAATTGCACCTGAAAGATAAGATTAGAGTCAAAATTGCATCTTAACCCTAAAAAAATATTACATTTACTTATGCCTGTGGTACTAGTTTGCTGCATATATCGTTGCCACCTTAATGTACAGTTCGAGCTTGAATTCTTAAGGGATATATATAGATATATGGAAGGTGACCATTGATATGAACTATCTAGATTGAACCCTTTTCTCATTTAGAGAACTTTGATATTATATATTTTTATAATTAAATTGTTAACCATTTTCTGTTTTGGACCTAAAAGAGATTGTGTGTTCCTCATCCTTGAACTCTTGGAAAAGAGTGCAAAACTGAGTTTGATAATTTCATAACTTGAATATGGTTCCAAGAATGTGAATATAATATTTTTCCGGTTCTTAATATATAATCTAATTTAAGAGTTTATGTTAGTCTTATATGTAAGACCTATTTTAAATGTTTATTAATTTTTTTTTCAAATTAACCTTATTGATATTCCTCCACTAATAGGGAATTAATAAAAATGTTTAGTGTGCTTTAGAAAAAAAATCATATTAACTAATTTAACTAACATCTTTAATATACTCAAATTAGTTAATTATGACCAGAGGAGTCCTTATTACAAGGAACACATCCCTTTACAATATTATTCCGAGAAGTACAAAATTGTACGAGAAAAAATATGACACCAAAAGGGACTAACAAGAACAAATAACATAAAAAGCAATCAAAAGCAGCAATCCAAAACACAGCAGCAGCAGAGAGCAGCACAACTGCAACGAAGAAAAGAAAAAGAGAAAGAACAAAGTTAATATTGGGGACTAAATTTAAATAGAAACGAAGAAACCAATAAAAACTCATTAAAAAAAAGAGATATTTTGCCAACTCACCATCCCTCCCAGAAGCCATCACCCCTACTTGTGGTCTTCTGTCGAACACTCTGTTTTGTGTCCCAAGAAACATCATCCTTTGAAGGATACCCCATTGGTGGAGGAGCACTCACAGGCGGCAGAGGCGGATATGCCATCACCGATGAAGGATATGACACTGCAAATTCATCATATAACATATGTAATCTCATTAATTAACAATGTTAATCCCATTTACAAACACAATAGAGTGATATAGTAGATTAGTAGCATTTTGTGGAAGAGAAAACTTGCTGGGAGGATCTTGTTGGTTGTAATGATGATTCATGGTTGTTGAATGCGATGCTCTTCTGAACTATATGAAGATGCAGGTAGACCCGAAAATGAGATGAGATTGAGATGCTATATAATATAATGCATATATGTGTGTGTGTGTGTGTGTGTGTATCGGTATAGGTGGGTGAATGGTGGGCGGCTATGAACTGTGTGAAAGCGCGTGGGAGAAGGCAGATTCGGGGAAGGGGTTGACCTTTCCATGTCCAAGGTTGCTTAATGCTCTGTGTTTCCCTCTAAAAGTTGACAATATTATCTACTTTGCTTTACCATTTGAAATGAGAGACAAATATATAAACAACAGAGGGATCAACCACCATAGTCCCATAGAAAGTCTTTTCGGATTATTTCTTCCTTTGTCCAAAAAAGGTTGCAGAGTTCAGAAGCTTCATATTCATCTTGGACCATTCATCGTATGGTCAACAACTATAAATGCTTCATTACAAGTCTAATAATTAAAATCGACTTCAACGTAGAGAAAGATAAAGAAATGGTTCAAACCAGGTTATTAATTTCCTTTCAGATCATAAGGAGACTTCAAATTGGCAATCTTTTGGTTATTATGATTCTAGAGAGTTGATCACCATATATTACATGATCGAAATCTTATGAACTACAACCAAAAGGCTTTTCATTTTTGCCTCCACTAATACAAATAGCTTGTTATAACTCTCTCTAATATGAGGAGTTTGTAATTGCAAATGTAAGGGTTTGAATAAAGAACTATAGTGACACCTAGAAAAAAAGACACCAAATCCTCCAGCAAAACTCCATAAGAAGGCCTCTTGAAAATTTTCTGCTTCCAAATGATGAGGTTGCTTGTTTCTCCCTTCTATTTATTTATCACTGGATGAGCAATTCTTCTGTAGGAAGGACCACATAGAAAAGAATTCCCTTCATAACTACTTGATCCAAAAGTTGAAAATTGATTTTTCATGTCAAGTGTCATTCTAGATAGATTATTATGAACCACAGAAAAGACAGACAAAGAGTATAATTGAGTTACTTGTAGGAATGTGGCCCCTCAATTTGTTGTATGAAAGATCTAGGCTCTCTATCTGCTTAAGGTTGGAAAGTATTTCTGGAATAAGCCCTTTCAAATGATTGTTTGACAAATTTAATGTATGAATAGTATTTAAGCATCTAATTTGTGAAGGAATTTCACCTATCAACTGATTACCTGAGAAATCCAAACCAGACGTGAAATGTAAAATGCTTCTTTTGCAAGATTCATACCTTCTTTTTGATATGAAATCTATTTCTTGGTCTCTATACAATGTAACATCTTGTTTGTGATCTCCATTTATAAGTTTATCACCAATTGTCATGTGAAACATATAGCTAAACACCCTTGTAGTCCAGGACAAACTAAACTTTCCTATTTTGGTCTCCCCAAGCCTGTGCGTCCTTCCAAATATTATGTTATTTAAGCAATATGCTATCCTTCCAAAAAGCTTATTTTGGGAAAGATCTAATATGCTTATCTTCTTGAACTTACATAAATATATAGGAATAGAACCTTCAAGTTTGTTTTCTTTCATGATGAGAACCCTTAAATTCAAAAATGAACTCAACAATCTCAGGACTGGACATGAAAAATTATTCTTCATCATATCTAAAGTCGACAACAAGGGGGTATTGGCCAAAGTAGAAGGTAGAGGTCCAATGAAATGGTTGTTTTGCAAATGCAATGCAAGTACTTCAACAATGGCATGTTCAAACAGCTTGGCAAAGAGCCAATGAATTTAGTTTGAGAATGGTTAAATCACTACAAAAAAACATGTTTTTAGCGACGGAATTTTTTATTTAGCGACGAAATTAGCGATAGATTAGTGACAGAAATGGATTAGCGACGAAATTTGTTCCGTCGCTAATTCATTTGTCGATAATTGATTAGCGACGGAATTGAAATTCCGTCACGGACTAGCGACGAAAAATTCCGTCTCTAATTACTAACAGAAATTTTTCATCGCTAATCCATCACTAATTCTTGACAGAAATTTTCGTCACAAATTAGAGACGAAAAAATTGTCACAAATTAGTGACAGAAAAGTTCCGTTACTAATCCATCACTAACCCAATTTTTGAAAAAATAATAATAAAATGTCACGTGGCACCTCTACCATTCGCCACGTCATCACCAGTGACCACCTTCACGTGTACTGCCACCTCACCTCTGCTTGCCACGTGTCGCCATCACATAATTCCCTCTTCAAAGTAACTTCTCCATGACTCAAACCCAGGACCTCCTCTGTGCGCGCGTGCGGCTTTATCAATTGAGCTGCAATGAACCTGTTGATTTATTATGTAAAATTAAATATATATATATATAATATTATTTTACACAAACAATTATATATATACATATATATTATTAAAAACTAAAAATATACTATATGATAATTTTAATCATAACTATTTTAATGAAAAAATAATTTTTAAATATTTGTTTTACATTTGTTTTATAATGTTTTATTTTTTAAAAAAATATTTTTAATATAATTTTAATTTCTAACTACACTAATTTTGAATTTTAAATCATAAATAATTTTTTTATAAATATTTTTTAAAGTTATTTTTTAATTAACATTGATAAGATATACAATTTAATTATATATGTATTATATTACACTATATTATATTATCTATATGTGTTTTATATATTTGAACAAAATCATTTACAATTAGTCAAAAAATCTTGTTATTGAAAAAATAACTACTATAATAAAATCTAATAAATTATTCTATATAAAAAATTAAATGATTTGAATAGATTATAATAAACAGTATTCTCCTACTTGTATATATATCCTATGTAATTTATTTTCTTAAAATTATTTGTACATACCATTTGATTTTATATTGAAGACCAAAATTAATCTATATCATGGGTATTAATTATATCATAATTAAATTTTATTGTTTAATGATTGAAATTCAAAATTCACTTCAATATTAGTTTGCATTCATATAAATTTATTTTTTGGTTTTGAATTTCTATCATATATTGTATATTTCAATATATTGTACATATGATAAAATTATTTCTTTCTTATATCAATTTGTATAAGAAATTTATTAATATTCTTATTATATTTTTTAATTATTATTAATAATCAAGAGGAATTTATTTTAACAAAATATAAACAAGTTTTCTAAGAAATTGTGTTTCTATTTTCAGTATATACATAATGATAATATGAATGATGACGATATCTTCATTAATACCAACTCCACAAATATATCAATTTATTTTATAATTAAAAATATTTTTAAATCATTATATTCTTAATTGTTATTATATAAATTTTTGTAAGATTATAATTTAAGATAATGAAATTTAAAATTAGCGACGGAATAGAATTAGCGACAGAATTAGTGACAAAAACTTCTGTGACAAACAATTTAGCGACAGAATTAGCGAAGAAAATTTTTTACGGAAAAAATTTCTGTTGCTAAATATTTATTGACGGATTTTTTGACAGATTAGCGACGGAATTTAGCAACAGACAGAAATTCCGTTGCTAATCCATCCCTAATATTAGCGACGGAAAAATTCCCTCGCTAATCCATCGAAAAAATTAGTGACAGAATTTCCGTCGCAATTCCGTCGAAAATTAGCAACGGAATTTGTTTCCGTTGCTAATCAACTATTTTTTTGTAGTGAATATGTAAGTTTAGTTAGGTTGAAAAAGCATTCTGGCAATGAACTTGTTAAGGAATTCTTAGACAAAATGACGTAACTCAAATGTTGAAAGCTTCCAATCCAGTTAGGTATTTCACCAAATAATTGGTTGGCACTAATATCCAACATTCTTAATTTAGTACTATTAATTATCCCAGCACTTGAAAATTTTCCTTTGAAGTTATTGTTGCTGAATAATAAATATGTGAAATTTGATCTTATGGATAGATATGGGCCACTCAAGTTGTTGTTGGACAACTTTAGAAACCTCAATTCATTGTTATCCTGACCAAATGCTTGAGGCAAGGGACCAAACAAATTATTATTTAACAAGTGAAGATCATTCAGTTGTCTCATTTCACATATTGAAGCTGGGAATCGACCTTGCAATCAAGTTGAAGACATATTAAGAGAAATCAAGTTGGGAAAAACGAAGCCCATATGAGAAGGCATTATGAGAAGGCATTTCATCTCTGATGGGGTTAGATGAAATATCAAAAGATTCCACGTGAATCAATCTTGAAGTGGAATTGAGTTCAAAGGCACTAGTGAACAAGTTGTGAGTCAAATTGAAATAATTTAGTTTTGTGTTGTTTGCCAAAAGCCGGGATGGGAAGGTTGATGAAATATTTTGGTCCCTAAGGTGTAGAAGTTGCAAGTCATATTGATGAAGAAGAAAGGTAGGCATTTTGTTATTGTTCACTTCCCTCAGACTACAATTACAGATGCTGAAAAGTCTCAAGTTGAAGAAAGGGATAAATGGGGGATTCTCAGTTTCAAGCTTGAGATTGGCGTTACAGCATGAAATGCCAAAGATCTTAAGGTTGGAGTGATTAGCAAGCAAAGAGAATGAGAATGAGCCACTGAAATTGTCACCAGAAAGAAAAATTGCTTCTAGGGACATCAGAAAAAGAAAAAGTGAGAAAGGAAAGGTGACAAATTCAATTATTTTTATATATTTTGATATCTTTAATATGGGTTTTGTCAACTTAATTAGTCCTTTTGGTTTTAATTGATTATTAATTAATTTAATATGTTTTATTTTGAATTATCACTTTAGAAGGGCAAAATTGTTATATTTTGGTTTAATTGTGATTTATTGATTTTTAAAGACAATTAATGCTACTTTACTCTTGAATTTTGATTACAGGTTTTTGGAAGATTTAAAAATAAAAATAAAAATAAAAATAAAAGAAGAGAAAAAAATAAAAGAAAAGAAAAATAAATTTTTAAAAAAAGAAACAAAATAATAATAAAGGGGCGTTTTGCTCCCATCCCTAAATCAATTAATCATCATCATCTTCAGCCGAGAGAGGGACAAGGTGGGCGACGGCAGGGAAAAGAAAAGAGCGAACAGAGCAGAGGCATACGAGAGGGAACCAGAGCTCGACGGCGACAGGCCAACCTTCAGCATTCTCCCGGCATCACCTTCATCTTCTTCCCCGCGTATTCTTCCTGGTGGCAGAGAGGAGGCGAGAGAGAGTGAAGACCAGAGGAGTTGACGGTGAGCAGAACGGCGAACCAGAGACCAGCGACGTGAGAGGCAGACCAGAGGAAGCTCGATGGCGAAACCATCCATCATCTTCCATGTCCACTCAAATCCATTACCATCATCGATTTCGCCTTCTCCTTCTTCTCGGCGTGACAGAACCAGAGACTAGAAAACAAAGAGCTTCCACGGTGAAATCACACCTCCAGATTCCATTTTCATTGTTCTTCATGGCTGAACCGAATTGGAATTTTGGCGGAGCTGTAGTGATGCTTAGGAGCAGCTAAATCCTTTCAATGCTCCAGAGCAATGGTTATGGCTTAAACTTAGAACTTCAAAGGGGAGTTTCAACTCTTCCAATCTTTACTTCTTTCATTATAATTATGATTTCTAGGTTTTAGAATGAATTTTACAATGTTTGAATGTATTGTGATGATTTATATTTATATTGAGATTGGTTGTAGTTGCTGGAATCTTTGATTAGCATTTGACATTATGCTGTGATTAACTTTAATTTTCTTACATTATACTTGATTAGACTATGTTTTGAAATCATGATGAATATTCAGTGGTAATTTAAACTGGCTTGGTTATTGAACTAAAAAGGTTAATTGTTTTTCCTTGATTCTCTTTAGCTAATTGTGTTGAAAGAGTTTCATTGTGAGTAATTAATATGCAAGGTAGCTTGGTATTGATTATTCTAATTAAACCGAGTCTAAAGAGTGGCCCTTAGAGTCTTTTAAATTTAGCTAACTCCTAAATTAATTAAAATAATAATAGCCTTAATCATTATGCTAGAGGATTGCTTTTCCATTTGCTGTCACTTGTTAACTCTCTTTGCTTACTTCATTCATATCCATTTTATAAACTAAAAATCTAAAAATTATTTATTCATTTTGCATCCTTTTAAATTTTGTCAATTAGTTAGTTAAAAAAAAAAATCAATCCCTTTCCAAGTCGATTCTTTATTTTTGATACTTAGTTTGCTTAGGATTTCAAATAAAGGCTCCTCAAAGTGAAACGACCCGAGTTTTGCACTATATTGTATTGTTTGGATTTATTTTTATCGGAAACCCCAAGGCAAACGACAAAGGCTCTCATTAAAAGGTTCCTTCAAAATGATTTTTAACAAGACGAAGTTCACGCGTATTGCTAAGGCACATAGGAAGTTGCCCCTCAAATTCATTGTAGGAAAGATCCAATGCTACAAGATTCTTTAGATAGCAAGAGCCTTCTGCAACACATACCATTTTTATTTATTAAAATTATTTAATCAGTTCATCAATTAACAAATTGATAAAACTTTGAAGTGATCTTAAAGCTTTCAACTTTGAGATTAACTGACATTTTTTAAAACTGGTTTCTATGGGCTAAATTTACCCTTATCTACTTTGATCACATTTAAACTAAGAATTTCATGAAAAAAATATGATTCGTACCTTGTTGTGGCAGTGATCCAGTCAGGTTTTTAAAGCCTATTGACAAGTGGGTGAGGGAACCAAGAGACATAATAGATTGTTCTGGAAGACTACCCTCCAAGTTATCTAAAGCACGCACCAGAGACTTAAATTAAGTGAATGAGAAAGATATGTCAAATGCCAAATGGAAATGTTCATTGAGCAAGTTTCTAACAATATATATAGACACACATCATGGCATGTTGAAGAAGCTATTTGGATGGATCATTTAATCTAAATAAAATGTTTTAATGAATTGTTCTGCTATTTCTTAGTCTTTATACATTGTCAAAATTTATTGGCCATTTATCTCCTTGCATGTTTAGTCATGTGTCCATAAGAAAATCGTCATCTCATTCACCTCTCAATATTCTCAAGAATCTCTAAAGTTTGACTAACCGTTCAATTCTCTAAATAAAGATACGTAAATTCATCCGTTGAGAACTTGAGATGATTATATGACGGCAAATATGTGGATGAGTAAATTAGTAAATATGATATCAATTGACTTCGGAACAAAGCCAAGCAATTAAAAATAGAAACGTTCGTGAATGCACTTGAGAAAAGTTGCCTAAAAGTAGATAAACTTTCTATGCTCGATTCAGCAATTAACATATGACATTTAAAAGAATCTAGAAGATAGAGATTTTGCACCGAATGATGGGACTTTTGTGAGCTTATTATCTTCTAAATCCAAGTCTTCCAAGTTGGCCAGCCTAATATCACCAAACAGCCCTGCTCCACAAACAACACGTGCTCATTTACTATGAACATGTTACTGTGTAAAAAGAATTATAAAAAAAAATCATATGTATAATTAACATCATCAATATTCTCTTCATACGTACACAACTTCATATTTTTATTTGATTTCATCAGACCAATAATTTTTTCTACATTCCGTGAAGAGGTTATCATCCGTGAGTTAATGGTTACATCACAATGATCACATGTGTTTAGGATTATATATCTTGAAATTATAAAGACTAATTACAAAAAGTTATGAAACATTAGGAACTTGAGTAAACTTTAAAGACCAAATCGATAACTGAAACAAACTTGAGAATCAAAATTATCATTATACCAATCAAAAACTATCCACAAGTATTTAGTCAGAATGGTTTTACGTTATAGCAGATAAGAAAGGAATGAAAAAGTACGGTATGCCAAACAATGATACGATCATAATTTTTTGACCTGATTTTTTTATTAATACATGAATTATTGTAACTAATATCGTTAAATTATGTTTTGTGATTAAAATATCTGTTTGAAACGCTGGTAAAAATATTAGTCTTAATTAACAATGCGTGTCTATATAGGATAAAATAGTTAAAAGAAAGAGGGCGACATGACAAGTAATTCCCATCCAAATACAACTGTTCAAGGGGGTGGAAAGGGAGAAAAGAAGAGGCATTGAGTGACCATTTGATTTGTATGCTTCCCTGTTTGCGTATGTCTTCCTTTACGTCCTCTCTATCTATATATATAGCGGCAAGAAGACTCTAGCTGCCCACGGTGTTTCAAAACACAAGTTGACTTGTTTGTGCAGCAGAAATGACTCGGACTGAGAAAAGTGTAACAACTAGGGCAAATTAATAAACACATCACGATTGTCTCAGTAAAGCCAACCAAGACTTGAAAACTGAGTCACAACCAAACAAACAGGGGAGAAATATAGTCAATGGCCGGTGATCCCCAGAAGTCATGTAAGAATAAATTTAATAGGTATTTATGAAATAAATTTCATTAAAAAGTTAAAAATTAAGAACTCAGAGACTTATCTATCCTCTGTTCTGGGTGTGATTAGAATCAATGACACATAAAGATAACTCTGATCTATTATAAATCTGACATCTGATGTATTATTCAAACAAATCTGGGAGAAAGTGCAATTTTACCAGAAAACATTTAACAAAACCATGGTATACAGCACAACCAAATGTAGCTGAAGATCATTAGAACCTAAGCTCTATTGGGTACGCAGTCAATTTCTCAGAAATTGTAGGCATGAGGCATATATAGTTCAAAAATCCGCTTCAATAAGCTAAGTTCAGTTCCTGGCATTGCGTGCACAGAATTTATGTGCCATCCTTTAGTAATTGTCTATTTTGTCAAAGCTTGTGTGTTGAACGAGTCATGATTATAATAAAACATAAATGATAAAGTTGCTGATGATGAGATAAGAGGATGTGAAGTATATATGATATCCCATACATGTCATTTCTTATGTCAAAAAAAAACTTGAGTTTTGTTTTATAAATGAGCTTCAACGTTTTTAGCATGATGTGAAAGGTGAGAAAAAGATGAAGATTCGTTGCCCCATAATACACGATTGGGCTTAAAGTACGTGACCTCTCAATTTGTGATTGATCATGACAGTTGCTAACAATGTTCACCAATCACCACACAGTAAGTTTTATATTCTAATCATAACCATTTAAAGTCAGTGCCTGTGCTTTTGACGTTTCTGCAGAATCAAACAAACTATGCTCCATCATGTAGATTGAGATTGTTGCGCCGCAACTAAAACATGTTGAATGATATAATTCTACAAAAACCAGAAACTTGGTTGAGTTGACTCATAGTATCTGTTGCGGGTTATGCACGAGACTGAGAAAGAAAGAGAAAAGAGAAAGGGGTAATTATATACTACCTTCTGCCTAAATATAAGATCTACTTTATAGTGTAATTATATAGTCTCAACGGAGAGAAAAGAATAAACAAACGATGGCTCCCACAAGGATGAACGAAGAATTTGAGGTTCTAAAGAGAATTTGCAGAAAACCGAGAAAGAATGAAACAACAGAAAAGGATCAGATTTAAGCCTGACATAATAAATCGCGTATGCACTTGTTTAGAAACTATCAGTTTTAGGTGGTGTTTGGCCAAGCAGTGAGATAGTTTCATCATAAAGTTAGAAATATAGCTGTAACATGTATTGATGATGTTATATGGGATTCCTCTGCTCGGGGTAATTGACATATTTATGATCGATTTGTTTAATCAACATTCACAACCTTTTTAGACAAGAACAAGGTATATATGTTAATTGAATTAACCTATACTGAATCCTGATGATTCTGTGGTGGAGCAGGTTGATGTTTTTCATAATTTTAAACTTCAAAAATCCTTTGTTCCCACTAATTAAAAATTTTTAGACAGATAAAACACCTAACTATATACTACCTCCAGTCCTTAATATAAGAGCTAGTTAACTAATTTGAGTAAATTAAGAAAGTTTGTTAAATTAGTTATTTGAAATAAATAGATATCGTCTTCCTTAAAATACTCTTACTAATTATGTGTATTACTAGAACTACCATTTAATAGAATATTTAACATGTGTAACTATTACAAGGATTATTTTGAAAAAAATGAATAAATATAAGAGACAAAATAGATTGTACTCTTATATTGAGAATCAAATTAAAAATTAAACTAGTTCTTATATTGCACACCAGAGGTAGTACAATCAATTGTAGTTAGTTGTGCACAGGCGATAAAACTGACACGTCCTCACTAAATGCACACGCAAAGTACTACTTTCTGTTTTTTTTTTTAACCAAAAATACTGCTCTCTGTTTCAAAAAAAAGAAACTTCTATGAAATTACTTTTACATCCAAGTGTTTCGTTACAAATTCATTTTGTAACCACGGAATTGAGATGAAATAATCCACTCTTCATCAATAAAAGTTCTTGGAATTTGTTTGTATAGTTGGAATGAACCAACATTAGATTTTGAAATATCAGCTAACCAATTGTATCCTATGGCAGTAAACATAATACTTCGCATCGAATTTTTTGTTACTTTTGCATCACTAATTAATATTGTGGGACTCAACATAGCAATAATCCCAAAAAAAAAAAAAAAAAGAGCAGCACAGAGTTGCACAACTGCAATTGAGAAAAGAAGAAAACGAGACAGAACAATGCACGTATTAGGAACTGATCGCAAGAGAAATTAAGAAAGCAATAAGAGTTCATAAAAGCAAGTTAAAAAGAGAGAGATTTTGATGATGACTTGTGATCTCACCGTCCCTCCCAGAAGAAGCATCACTGGAGGGATACCCCATTGGTGGTGAATATGAAACCACCGGTAAGCATAACACCACTGATTAGTATTGTTAATCTCATGCAGCTACAGAGACATATACAATAATAATTATAGTTAATGGTCAGATACAGGGCAAACTGTGAAGAAGCTTGAAGGAATCATCACTTAAACTGCATTTGCCGACACAGTATTTTGATCACAAATCGCCTGTGATATATGTATAACAGTAAAAATAGCAGGAGGTTCTTCTGGATGGTAGCAATTCATGGTTAAAAAATATTGATGAGGTTAGGTTGATCATCTTATGAACAATAGGAACAAAGAGACAGAGACGAAACAGAGATGACAATGAAGGATTTTGAGAAAGAGATTGCTAAGCTGTACACACACATGAGAAGTAATGATTCGAATATTTCAATTAAGTTTCCTTTCTGATCCTGAGAAGACTTGAAACCAGCAATCTTTTGGTTATTGTAATTCTAGAAAAGATCAGCAGGCCATCGATTACATGATCAAAATCTTATGAACTCTAATTGAACTCTAAGTAAAGCCTTTTTCCTTTTTGCCATCACTCATACAAATAACTTGTTATAACTCTCTCTAATACAAGTAGTTTGTAATTGAAAATGTAAGGATTCAAATAAATAACTATAATGACACTTATAAAAAAGACCCCAAATGCTCCAACAAAACTCCATAAGAAAGCATCTCGAAAATCATTTGTATCCAAATGATGAGGTTGCCTGTTTCTCCCTCCTATTGAGCAATTTTGCGGCAAAGGGGGACCGCATAGAAAAAGGTTCCCTTCATAACTGGCTGAGCCAAAAGTTGCAAATTGATTTTTCATATCAGGTGTCATTCCAGATAGATTATTATGAGCAACTGAGAAGAAAGACAAGAAGTACAACTGAGTTAGTTGTGCAGGAATGTGGCTTGTCAATCTGTTGTGTGAAAGATCAAGGCTTTCTATCTGCTTGAGGCTGGAAAACGTTTCTGGAATAGGCCCTTCCAATTGATTGTTTGACAAATTTAATGCATGGACAGTGCTTAAGTATCCAAGGTTTGAAGGAATTTTACCTCTCAATTGATTGCTAGAGAGATCCAACCCAGACATGAAATTTAAAATGCTTCCCTTGTAAGATTCATACCTGCTTTTTGTTGTAAAATCTACTTCTTGCACTTTACACAATGTGACATTTTGTTTTTCTTTTAGTACAAAAACTTTACCGGTAATACTGCAAAACGGTAATTGAGACGATCTTGTAGTCCAGGACACAATAAAACTTCCTATTTCGATTTCACTTGCTGCATCCATGCTTCCAAATCCGATGTTATTCAAGCAATATGGTATGCCTCCAGAAAGCTTATTTTGAGAAAGATCTAACAATCTAATATTCTTGAGCTCACATAAATGTGTCGGAATAGAGCCTTCAAGTTTGTTTTCTTTTAACATGAGGACCCTTAAACTAGAGAATGAGCTAATCCATCTTGGAATTCGACCTGAAAATTTGTTATGCATCAAATCGAAAGTCAACAATGAGGAAGAATTAGCCAAAGTAGAAGGTAGAGATCCCATGAAATGATTGCCCTGCAAATGTAGATACATCAACAATGGCATGTTCAGGCAACTTGGCAAAGAACCACTTAATGTATTGTGAGAAAGGTCTAAATATGAAAGTTTGGTCAAGTTGCAAAAGCTTTCTGGAAGTGAACCTGTTAAAGAATTCTGTGACAAAATGAGGTAACTCAAATCTTGAAATTTTCCAATCCAGCTAGGTATTTCACGAAATAGTTGATTGGCACTTAAATCCAACATTATCAATCCAGTACTGTTCATGAAGCCACCTTGAAATTTTCCTGTGAAGTTATTGTTGTTGAGATCAAGAGACAACAAATGTGTGAAATTTGATCCTATGGGAAGACATGAGCCACTCAGGTTGTTGTTTGACAACTTCAAAAATCTCAATTCATTGTTCCCTTGACCAAATTCTTGAGGCAAAGAGCCAAATAAATTATTATTTGACAAGTCAAGATCATTCAATTGTCTCATTTCACCTATTGAAGCTGGAAAATGACCTCGCAATGAAGTTGATGACATATTAAGAGAAATCAAGTTGGGAAAAATGTATCCAATATGAGATGGCATTTCATCTCTGATGGGGTTAGAGGAAATATCAAAGGACTCCATTTGAAGCAGTTTTGAGGCAGGATTGAGTTTAAAGGGAGTAGTGAACAAGTTGTGCGTCAGATTGAAATAACTTAATCTCGTGTTGTTTGTCAAAAGCCATGACGGGAAGGTCCCAGAAATGTTCAAGTGGCTAAGTTCTAGAGCCAGCAAGTCATATTGATGAAGAAGAAAGGTAGGCATTGTCTTATTGTTCGCTTCATTTAGAGAGCATTTGTGGATTCTAAAAAGCCTCAACTGGAAGGAAGGAATAGATGGGGGATTCTCAGTTTCAAGCTTTAGATGGGCGTTAGAGCAAGAGATGCTAAAGACTTTAAGGTTGGAGTGGTTGGCAAGTGAAGAGAGTGAAAAGGAACCACTAAAATTGTCATCAGAAAGAAAAATTGCTGTTAGGGACCTCAGAGCATGAAAAAGTGAGGAAGGAAATGTTCCTTCAAAACGATTTTTATTAAGATAAAGCGTATGTAGAGACGTCAAATTGCCAAGGCATGCAGGAAGTTGCCCCTCAAATTCATTGACGGCAAGATTCAATAGGGAAAGATTCTTCAATTGCACAAGCCTCCTGCAACATACCATTTTTATTCATTAAAATTATTTAATTAGTCCATTAATTAAAAATTTATACAACTAGAAGTAATAGCTTAACCTCCTACTTAGATTGAGAGAAAATTATGAAGAAGAAAAACTAGAAAGAAAAATGGGAGGAGAAATGAGTTTTGTCCAAGTTGGTAGGAGAGAAAATATGAGAGGAAAAAAAGTGGGGGAAAAAAATGAGGTAAGCCCTACGTCTCATTTTCTCTCCAAATTTTCTCTCCATATCTGGAGAGATTTGGAAGAAAAACAAGATTTACGTGACTACCTTCCCCTTCTTTAGTTCTCCCTCTCTATATTTATTTTCTTTTATTATATTTAAAAAAGGATTCGCTTTTTATTTTGTATCTCAAAATAATATTTTTATTAAATAAGTTGGTTTTAAAATATAATAATTTGAAAATATATAAACCAAATAATTTGATTTTAAATGATTTGATTATGCTAATATTAGTATAATTTTTCTACTGCAATATTTAATTTGGTTCAATTTTAAATATGATATATTTTGATAAGGATATTTTAGTTTTTCTTTCCTCTCTATTTTCTCTCATCTATCCAAGTAAGAGGAATGATAATATTTTCTTCCTAATTTTCTTTCTCTCTATTTTTTCTCCTTTCAACTTTTCTTCTTATCCAAACGGATATGAAATTATACTATATTTTTCCAAAAAGGGTTTACGTGGGCTAAATTAATTTGGGGGTATGTACGAATTAAGAAGTTGGGCCCCAGGAAAAACCTCAATATTGAGCCCAAAAATATAAGTGAAAATAAATGATTAAGCCATTTCCTTTTACTAGTTTTAGCCTGTCCATGTGTGTAAATACAGTTCCATCTTCTTCTTCTTATTATCATTATTACTATTATTATGTCAACTATTATTTGTTTTGACTACATTATTTTAAACTATTGCCGCATGCCAGTTAGGAGATGGATTGGAAATCGATTTCATTGAACAGTCGACTCAATTTGCAGGAACAAGGAAAATTTGACTGTTTAATTAAAATAAAAATTTGTTATCAGCAAATTTGATGTATAAAATATGATGCATACCTTCTTGTGGCAATGATCCAGTCAGGTTGTTATGTCTAATGTCAATGTGGTGAGGGAAGTAAGAGACGTAATAGATTCTGGAATACTGCCCTCCAAGTAATTAGCATCAAGCCACAGCTCCTTCAGATTACGTGAATGAGAAAGGTCTGTCAAATGCCAAATGGACATGTGTGCGTTAAGCCACAACTCCTTCAAATTAATTTGTGTGTTGTGTGTGTGAGTGTTGTTAAAATTTATTGCTAATGAATCTGCTAAGTAAGAAAACGTCATCTTATCTCTTACTTTTGACATTTCATTCAATTCTCTCAATTAAATAAAGGCACATAAATTGTTCAGTTGAGATGATTATGTGGCAAAGGTAAATAATTCGACTTCCCAACAAAATCAAGAAAAAAAAATCGAAACTTTCATATATTTAATGGAGAAAACGTTGTCTATATTTTCCTTTTAGCATTTTTCTTAAAATGATGGCCCGGTAATCTTTTTTCTAAAAATAGATATGCTTTTGATGCACGTTTCAGTAACTACATATGTCCCTCAAAATATACTATAATATAGAATACAAAGATTTAGCACCGAAATATGGGAATTTTCTCAACATATTGAATTGTAAGGTCAACAATTCCAAGTTCACCAGCCTGATATCGCCAAGCAGCCCTGCTCCACAAACAACATGTGATCAGTTACTATGAATGTTAGTGGGTATAAAGAATTATAAAAAATAATTCATATAATTAATATCATCATCCTCTTCATAATTTAACATGAAGTGAAAGTTTGATAATGTAGTTTTTATTAAGCTTGTTTTGGGCCCTCCATATATCCAAGAAAATATCTTGCTTAGTAATTTATTTTTTGAAAAATATTTACAACACGAATCAAAATGTTTAGTATCTCAAACATTTTCTAAAATATCTTACTTGATTATTTTTTAAAAAATGAGTAGTAAAACTTTTGGTACTCAAATTTAATTTGTCTCCGTTATCAATTTGGTCTGTGAAGTTTAATTTTTATCAATCAAGTTTTTAAAGTTTCATACGCAACTTTACTCCTCTGATACTATCTATAAGATATAAATGATTAAATTATGTAGATTATATAGTTTGTTGAAATTGCTTAAAGACAATAAATATGTAAAAATGTATTTTTTTCCCAAAAATAATAAAAATGGCGAATGAGAGAGAAATTGAGTAAGAAAAAGATAAGTATGAGAGAGAATAAATGAAGTGATATAACATATAATTATTGGGAGAAAATATAAAAAATTGGTTCAAATTTCATAAATAAAGCAAAGTGAGGGTTATCATCCTTGAATTAATGGTTAGTGATAGCACATGTGCGTTTAGGATTATATATCTTCAAACCATAATGACTAATTTTGTATGATTACGAAACTTTAGGGACTTGATTTATAACAATTAATTAAATTTCATGGACCAAATCAATAAGTGAAGCAAATTTGAGGGACGAAAAGTTTCATTATTCCAATCAGAATTATCCACAATATTTAGCTAGAACTAGAATGGACTCTATCCCGGCAAATCAGTGGGCTAGAAGAGGAAACCGACAAAAAGGACGAGATAAGAGGCAATGACATTTTTAACTAATTTTTACTGTAACAATGTGCTTTTACATCTTTAAAAATCACAGTTCGAAATGCTTATAAATATGTCGGTCTTAATTAACAATGTATGTCTATGTACTGTGTGTGTGCATAGATATATGTATATATGCATGAATGATAGAATAGTTAAAAGAAAGAGAGTGACCTGACAAGTAATTCCCATCCAAATACAACCTTTGAAGCTGGATGAAGGGGAGAAAAGAAGAAGCATTGAGTGACCAGTTGACGTGTCTCAACTTATAAGGTCTTGTATTGTTCAGATAAAGGCTTATGACTCTGAGTGGAGCTGTCACACTCTACAGCCTCCCAAGTGCAGCAATCAGAGAAGGTTTGGTTATTCCAAGAACGAAGAGAATAGCCATTTGGGTAATTGAAAGCTTCTTTCAATTTCAGAAGAGCTTCCCTCTCTTCTTTCAAGCACCCCTCAGCTTCTCCATTAAACCCTAATAATATGAATATGATTATGGCCATCATCCACCACACCTCTTCTCTCACTGAATACCCCATTTTCCTCAATGCATGTCTTAAACTGCGTCCTGCGTTCATCTATATATAGAGGCCCTTTCTTTGCCTGGACGACTCAAATTGGGCACTGTGTGTTCCAAAAGTAAAATTGTCTTATCTGTGGAAAAATGGAAGACAGGCAAAATAGAAAGCTCCACTTCAGATCTGACATAGACTTGCTCATTTAGTCTGAAAAATTAGAATAAAGGATTAAGATTCCTTCCCCGAACTACACGATTACATTGGACTTGAACTCTCTCAATTCACAATCTTGACAGTTGCTAATGACAATGTGCACCACACAAATTGTTACATTCTTATCTGCGGTGCTCTTTGGCATTTCGATCTGCAACGTATCAAAGGGGATCTTAAGGAGTGCGCATGCCTTGCAATAATTTCAATTGTGAGGATTATTCAAAAATCAGTCTGAATGATCAGTTTTTCCCCCAAACAAAAATCACAATCAAAGTTCCAGAAACTATCAGTGTTAGCTAATTTTATTTTTTTTTAAAGCACCGACATGGACTTAGAATCGTTTAGTCTGAAAAGTCAGGAAGAGGTTAAAACTCCCTCCCCAAAATGCACGGTAGGGCTTAAGCTCTCATTTTCTGATGCTGACAACAAACTTTGTATATTCTTACCATGGCTCATAAAAATCAGTGCATGTGCCTTGACTTTCTGCACAATCTACCAAACAGTGCACATCAAATTGAGGGAAAGTTAGGGCCATGACTGACCAATCTATCCAATATTTCACGTCCTGGATGGCTAAATATCTGTACACATTCACACTAATTACTAACCAGGCCTATCAACACGAATAATACTACCTCCGGTCCTTAATATAAGAATTAGTTGACTAATTTAAGTAGATTAAGAGAATTAGTTAAGTTAATTATTTATAATAAATAGGTATTGTCTTACTGATCAAGTGTATTAGTTAGAACTACTATTATTACAATAACTATCTTAGGAAATAATAAATAAATATGAGATACAAAGTAGATTAGGGGCTATATTTAGGACCAAAATAAAAATCAAACGAGTTTTATATGAAGGACCGGAGGTAGTACTTACCTCAAACAAGTTGTGAGAGGACCTTAACGTAGTTTCCTTGTTGAATGAGTCATATGATTATGACAAACGATGAAGTTGCTGACGAGTAGAGAGGACGTGAATGGCATAAATCTCATTCGTGTCATTTCTTCAATTAAAGAAACTAGAATTTTGTTTCATAAGTGAGCTTGTTCAACGTTGTTAACAACTAATATATATACACACACGCGCCTATATTTTTCGTGCATGCGTGATTCTTTGATGTCTCTGTATAAATTTTGAGATATATCTTCACACAAAGTATAATATGCAGTTTCATTTGCAGTTAAGTATTGTTTTGGATTTGATTGTTGTAAGCTTTTGTCTCAAGTTTCAATGGATCAACCCATACAAGAAGTATTCTCTCAAGTGCTCCCCTTCCTAACTGACACAGACTTAATTGGAGTCGTTAGTGAGAAAGATCAGAAAAAGATGAAGGATCGTTGCCCCCGAAATACACGATTGGGCTTGACGTTAACCTCTCGACGACTTATGATTGATCCTGACAGTTGCCAACAATGTTCACCACACAAATATATAAGCTTTATATTCTTATCGCAAACTATTCAAATCTCAGTGCTTGTGCTTTTGACATTTCTCCACAATCAAACAAACTACGCCCCATCAAAGGGAATTTGGAAAGCCAGACTGTCTATGGTAGACTAAGGTCTAAGGTTATGGGATCACAATAGTGGCTCCCAAACTAACTTCACTGGAAAAAAACTGAAAAAAATAACTTCATGCTTAAAATATATGTTTGGATTGGCTGCGGAAGTAAATGGAGGTACATTTAAAAGTAATTTTTTTCCCAAAAATTCTAACCTATTGCTTTTGGCTTCTACGTACATCGCACGGTGGATAAATGCGGCTTATATGATGGGAGTGAGAGAGGAGAGAAATTGCTTTATGCGCGAGTTACTTTTTTTACTAAAATTTATGTCATTTTCAATCATTTTTCATCTAAACTTAATGTTTTATTAATTATCTAAACAAGTTTTTGCTTCTTAATTTGACTCTTTTACAAAAACCTATCCAAACATAAATCACATTACATTACCTGACTTTTTTTTAATCTGATTTTTACAAAAGTCATATTGGAAAAAAAGTAACTTCTCTCACCTTTAATCCAAACACTTTAAGATTGCTCTGCAGAAAGTAAACTATATGCCTAAACTCTAAAGTTTATTTCTATACTTTCATCTTTGTTTGGCACTAAAATTGACTCCTACGCATTCAGTTAGGGTTAATTATTTCTACTATTTTTATTTTTCGGTCTTGTTCATTGGTTTAGACTCTTTGTTTATTCTTGACTTTATTAAATCATGCACCGTTGTTTTTAAAGATTTACAGTATTTTCAAAGAGTTCTTTTTTGCTTTTACCAAAAAAAAAAAAAAAAAAGAGTTCTTTTTGCTACCTGCGATTCCTTGGTGTATGAGTCTGAGATATGGCATGATTATGCACACAAAACACTTCTATATATTTTAAAGAATTTTTATGTTAATTGTCGTGTTTTATATATAAAGTTTAATTAGGCTATAGCAAAAGTTACGTACGTTCTATAATATTACAATTTAAGTGTTTTTGAACAAGAATCAAATCTTTTAATTTACTATTCCCGAGTCGCTGTAAATCTTAATCTTGATTATTTTATATAAATTCCGAAATGTAACGTTATGCTATATATATATATAATTAACTAAAATCAGATTCTGCTTGCCTAAATAAATTTGGAGCTTAACCTTTTACTATTATACTTATTGATATTGATGCATATATAATGAGAGTCCCCTGCTCAGCTTGTCTCTCTCAAGGTGTAGGCATTTACAAGAGCATATTATAAATGAAAATTGATCAGATTATAATTTAGGGGGAAATTAAAAAGTCATTTTTTTTCCTTTAATATCTTAATTAACTCCCATACAAGTACTCAGCAAGTAAAAGGAAAGGGAAAAAAAGTATTCATTATTTCACATAAACTGATAACGGTAATCATCCACAGCAAAATTCCAGGACCCAGCAGCAGCATATCGCAGCAACACTGCACAGAAAAACAACGTAAATTAAATTATCAAACAAAACACACCAATTAATTGACCTCTATATATATATATATTCTATAATCTAATAAGAAAAGTACATGTGTCGGAGTAGATAGATGTTGCGAGAGACGAGAAAGTGAAGAGAGAGAAACCCCACAATCAGAACCCTTCACCCTTACTTTTGGTCTCAGCTGTGACTTTATGATGAATCTTGGACACCTTGCACGGGGGTGGGGTATCCAGGTGGTGGTGTTTGGTGGTGGTGATAAGGCTGACCTGGTGGAGGATAAGCCATCACTGGTGTCGATGGAGGATAAGCCTCTGCATGTACAGAATCATATCATCCAATCTGACACATATCAAATAAAAAGAATAACACAGCAACAAACTGATTAATTAAGCTGAATAATTCTACAAAAACCTGAAACTTGGTTGTGTTGACTCATAAAATCTGCTGCAGGTTATTCGCTGGACTGAGAAAGAAGGAGAAAAGAGAAGGGTGATTATATATATATATATATATATATATATATATTCTCAATGAGATGAGAAGAACGAACAAATGGAGAATAAACCAAGGGGTGATTGCTTATAATTTTATTTGCAGATAATTTTTATGAAAGGGTCCCACGCGGATATTGGGCTGAGAATTTGAGGTTGTAAAGAGAACTTGCAGAAAGCCGAGAAAGAAACAACGGGAAAAGATCAGATATTTAAGCCTGACATAATCAACCGCGTTCACACCTGCTCAGAAACTCAGTTTTAGGTGGCGTTAGGCAAAGCAATGAGCTAGTTTCATCATAAGTTAGAAATAATATAGCTCTAATAGTGCTAATGATGATGTTATATGGGATCTGTTTGCTCAAGATATATAATTGATATATTTATGTTTGATTTGTTTAATCAACATTAATTAATCACAACCTGTTTAGACGAGAACATGGTATATATGTTAACTGAATTAACCTAATCCTGATTCTATGTGGTCTCGCAGGTTGATGCTTTCCATGATTCTAGTTCTGCAAACCACAGAAATTTCAAATCCTATGCTCTTAGACAGAGGAAACACCTAACCAGATATTTAATCAATTGTAGTGAGTTGAAATTGATGAAAAAAGCTAATCATACTTTTCTTTTTTGGTACAGACGAGGCTCAGCCCAAAGAAAAACTAACTCAAAGAGGGATTGAATCCCAAACTATCTGTGCACAAGGCCCCTCAGATCATCTGGGCTAACATCAAAATAGGAGGAAGTAGAAGATGCCCCACCTTTTTTTTTTTTTTGCTAATCATACTATTATGAGATATGTCTATACATATGTATACATACATACATAATATCTATATATATATAACGTGTGTTTTTTGCTCAAAAAAATATATGGCGTGTGTTTGTGTGGCGCGGTGCGGCGATGGCGTTGTTTTTTGGGACAAATGGGCTAAAATAAAACTCAACTACAAATTGGGATTGGGCCCATGGAACAGAAAATAGATAGTTGCGGCCCCAGCCCATCAAAGTTGTCGACAAATCCTTTTATCCTGTTATCTGATCCTCTCACAACTGCTAACCCCCAACTGTAAACTGAAAATTTTATATTAAATTGGGAAAATCACTAACAGGTCCAGAAGGCAATTTATTACTCTGAAATCCCAAAATGTCAAAATCACTGACAGGTCCCAAGGGACCTCAGAGTAATATTTTTCGTTTTGTAAAATAACTTACTGCCCCTCATATTCCAGATTCACATTTGCTCTGTCATTACGATTTACAACCTCAGCAGCGACTATTAACAACTTAATGAGAGGGCGTTAACAACCCTAGCAGTATCCGTTAACAACTTACTTTATAGAATTATAATAACCTCTACATAAGATTAAATTATAACCAAATAATATAATACAACCAACTTTAACACTAAAATGGAAAGTTTTTTGATATCATTAAGAATTTTAACTAGATCCAATAGGATTATAGTAATATTTTAATGCGAATATCCATTTACAATCTCAACAGCGGATTATTAACAACCGAATGAGAGGGCATTAACACCCTAAGCAGTAGCCGTTACAACTTACTTTATAGAATTATATAACCTCCGCATAAGAGTAAATTATAACCCAAATAGTATAATACAAACAACTTTAATACTAAAATGGGAAGCTTTTGATATCATAAGAATTTTAACTAAAACCCAATAGGATTATAGCAACATTTTAATGCGAAGATCCTTTACAACCTCAATGGTGAGTATTAATAACCCAAAGAGAGCTGTTGACAATCTAGGCAGTATCTATTAACAATTGACTTTATAGGATAATATAACCTCTAACAACTATATAAGATTAACTTTAAGACTATTTAGTTATAGTTTAGTTAGTTATAGTTGAAGTTATATTATCCGATAAAGTTAATTGTTAACAATACTGCTAGGTTGTTTAACAATTCCTCCTTAGGTTATTAATACTTACTGTTGAGGTTGTAAATGGATTTTCGCATTAAAATGTTGCTATAATCCTATTGGGTTTGGTTAAAATTCTAATGATATCAAAAAGCTTCCCATTTTAGTGTTAAAGTTGTTGTATTATACTATTTGGTTATAATTTACTCTTACGCGGAGGTTATATAATTCTATAGAGTAAGTTGTTAACGGATACTGCTTAGGTTGTTAATACCTTCTCATTCGGTTGTTAATAGTCGCTATTGAAGTTGTAAATGAATCTTCGCAATTATTAAATATTCTAATATCCTATTGGATTTAGTTAAAATTCTTAATGATATAAAAGCTTTCCATTTTAGTATTAAAGTTGTTGTATTATACTATTTGGTTATAATTTACTCTTATGCGGAGGTTATATAATTCTATAAAGTAAGTTGTTACGGCTACTGCTTAGGTTGTTAATGCCCTCTCATTCGGTTGTTAATAATCGCTGTTGAGATTGTAAATGGATATTCGCATTAAAATATTACTATATCCTATTGGATCTAGTTAAAATTCTTAATGATATCAAAAAGCTTCCCATTTTAGTGTTAAAATTGTTGTATTATATTATTTGGTTATAATTTACTCTTATGTAGAGGTTATATAATTCTATAAAGTAAGTTGTTAACGGATACTGATAAGGTTGTTAACGCCCTTTCATTAGGTTGTTAATAGTCGCTGCAAGGTTGTAAATCGTAATGACAGAGCAAATGTGAATCTGAAATATGAGGGCAGTAATGTCATTTTACAAACGAAATATTACTCTGAGGTCCCTTGGGACCTATCAGTGATTTTGACATTTCGTGGACCTCAGAGTAATAAATTGCCTTCTGTGGGACCTGTTAGTAATTTTTCCTATTAAATTTAGCAAATGTAGAGACTTTTTAGCCCAAAATAAAATTAATTAGTATAATTCGTGAATTTTATATTAATATTATATCTGACCTGACCGTTTTTTTTTTTTTTGCTGCCAGCAGTGGATCTGATCTGATGAGTCCGCTGAAAATGCGTCAATATATATATATTTCACCTGAGAATTAGTTATGTGAATTTTTTAACAAGAATGATATTTAAAGAAAATAACATAAAATTTTGAGAAAATAAATTAATTTTTTTTTAAAAAGACAACTTGCATCAATAAATATATATAAACAGTGAATTAATAATAGTCATCCATTCTATTTCTATTTATATACATGATATATTAATGTGGGAAATGACATTTCCAAGTGTGGGGGCAGAATAAGATGCTAATGCACATGGGAACTGGAACATGTAAAATTTTGTTGGAGATTTTAAAATTAATGGACGATAAAGATATATGGGTGCATATTATTATTGAGTGTTTATGGCTACGTTTTATTTTTTGACCCCAGGCATGTGATGTGGCTATAATTTTTTTTTTTAAAAAAGAACAGCCCTAAACAAATATAGCGACTAAAACATATGATTACCTCAAGAAACTTCAAAAGATCATCACAGTGTCGTACTTAGATAATTTATTTTACGTCACACATACATGTGCCACGATTTTGAAACGTCCTAATACGTACATAGCGAGCGACTAAACATTATTACCTCCGGAAACTTAAGGAAAAAATAAATAAATAAATCTTCATTTCAGTCTTCACCCTTTCAGTGATACTTCAGTTCCAGAAATGGCCAGAAGAGGGAGAGCTGCGAATGCATTTTTCACTTGAGATATTTTATTTATAATTAATTCACACATATTCATAAAAAATTAAAATGGTAAATTTGTCATAAAATTTAAGTAAATTATAATATTATTTTTATTAATTACACTAACTCTGGCATTATATTAATTATATTCTCCGTCTTACTACATTTTTTTTTGCCGTGACCAGCCTTACTAAATTTATAGGGAATTACTATTAGATCTTAAAGAAGATATTTAATCATCCAGAACCCTTATTGACTACCAAAAAACATACAATGATAGTAAGTTTT